>NC_141156.1:43489649-43790935 GCF_053477565.2 Lygodium microphyllum
CATAAAGGCATGGTGCAACATACAAAAGTGATTCACTTTCTCCTCCATTGCAGCATCCATTATTTTTTCTACCCCATTTCCAACCACCACATCTTCGGTCAATCTATCATCGTCCTTTAGTGAGACCATAGCATACTGTTGTCTGAATCCACCTTTGGTAGCCATTGTGAAATATGCACTAGCGCCTCAAATACCAACCGACCTTCAACCATGCTACCTTCTGGCTGAGCTCGTTGTCACACAAAGCCTTTCAAGGTTTTCATGAAGCGCTCCAAGAAGAACATCCATCACATATGGACAGGTCTAACAATCTCTACTTCATCTACAAGATGCACAAGAAGGTGGATTTGTATCGTGAGCATACTGATAGGCAGGTATTTCTCAAAGAGACATACCGTCTGTACTGCTCCCTGCCTCGCGGATTCAATAGAGAACGTCTTAATCTCCTTCTGTGAGATCCATTGTACTAAAGTCGACAACTTGTAAATTGCCCCGTGTATTTCTAGAGTAAGGCATCCTGCAATCGCGATCGGTAGTACAAACTGCCACAAATGAGAAAGCATTATGAACAATGACTACACTCCAAATAGCAAAATACGCACGCCACTTACAATCCATTTGTAGTACAAACTAGATATATCTTATGCCAATCATGGGATTTTAGCCCTGATAATTGGTCGTTTTTAGAAAACGCAGACCTGAGAGAATGCATCATACCCGTCGAAGTACAGATAGACTTGACTATTTACTTCACAATGCGCTCTTCTTTAGGGGACAAAATCCAAGGAGTGAGAGGTAGCTGCAAGCGACCATTGGCACTCGACTACGGCCAAAGTGCCTCCATCTTGCCTACCTCCTTCAAAATCCATTCGTGCCCCTATAGTGTCTCTCTTTCTTGTGATGTGGTCCCATAGCAAGCTACCCACGTTCTTGAAAATATGCATGGGATCCAACAAGTAGTTGATCTGTAAGTGGGTCCAATATGGCAACTCGTAGAAAACTGAGAACCATCGCATTCTGTTTGGATGTGATTCCGTGTAGACCATTTTCAGGTCGTGTCAGCTTTGGGCATTCATACGCGTTGGAGGTCATCCAATAAAACCTTCCCTGAGTTCATGACCCTCTGGCAAGAAAGCATCGTGTCCTTGATATACCATCTTCTTTATGGTCCATGACCTTTGGGAGTCTAACTGTGGCTCGCACAATGGACATGCATGATAACCTGAGATAACCAAACCTATTCCAACACCTCTATCCAGTGAATACAAACTTGAACGAGCTATGATAGATATTACCAACGAGAACGGAAGCCTACTTACGTGAGCACTCTCCAAATCCCGGAAAGTCATGCATCGTCCACATGAGAATGGCTCGAATATTGGTGGACCGTCGACCATCGCGCTTGCTCATATCTTGCATGGTGACCATCTCCTCCCACAAAATCTTAAGCTCATCTATGTTGAATATTGGCGGCCGGGAACAAGTAAGCTAAGGATGAGATGTCCTTTCTTCATAGAAAGCCATGGAGGGATATTATAGTTGACAAGGACTATAGGCCACACACTGTAAGAAGTTGAGCACAGACCAAATGGGTTCACGCCATCCATTGCAAGACCGATCTAAAGATTCCTTGGCTCTTGGGCAAAGCCTAGGAAGGTAGAGTCAATGTGGCTCCATATGCATGAATCCGCTGACATTCGTTGAACTCCATCTATGGACCTATTCTGAGCATGCCACATTGTCAAGCTCGCCATGCCAGATGTACAAAACATGTGGTTTATGCGGGGGATAAGCGGAAAGTAATGGTGGTTATCAGGTTCAGGGTGCCTTAGATGGGTAGCATTTATGTCACACCAATTCCCTCATTAAGGGGATTGCATACTAATAAGAGAAAAAGCACGAGAATTGATGGAATATTTGAGAAGAGAAGCCCAATGCATCTTGTTTGAAGCCGAATTTGATGTGCAAGTGGATGGAGGAGTGCATATTGCAAGAGAAGTATATGCTGAAAGAGAAGCACATGCTGATAAAGACCTACCTAGAAAGGAATTTGAACACAAAGATATTGCACCAAAAGATACTCCATCCACAAGTGCAATACGAGCAGATGGAAATGCTTATTGAGGATTGTTGGTCCAAACTCTTCTTGATGATTTTAGGAGAAATACATTGGATGTTCGCCACCCAATTGTGGGGATGAGAGTCATGGAGGCCCCCACCTTTTGCCACTTAGGGTCCTGTCTTAACTTGGCATATGCTACTCTGCTGTCGGTCTCTTTTGCCCTATAGTTGGGGCTTCTGTGCTCTTTGACTGAGCTAGCTCTTCATTAACAAAATATTATACCTAGGCCATAAGATTAGTGGTGTCAACCATGATTGGGGTGCTCTGTGTGGGCATTGTTGTTGCGAGGGTAGGCAGCATGAGGGGTGGGATGGAATCAATGGGGGCTCTACCCTTGCCCTCCTGTGCCATGGTCTGCATGCCTTTAGTTATATAAATGCTTGATCTTGGGCCCTCCTCTCTCCCTGGGCTCAATGTGTCCATCTCTCCTTGTTCGCCCTACTGCTCCATTGATCTTTGTTTGGCTAGCTCAATGTCTTCCTCTCTCTTCTTCCTCAACTCCTCCTCTTGTTCTGTGGTTTTTCTCCTCCTCTCTTACTCGGCTCTTCTTGACTCATTCTTGGCTTTTTGCAGGTCCGCTTCTTCCTTTTTCTTCCTCTCTTCCTTCTTTTTTTTTGTATCGTCCTCTTCTTAGACGTTCTTGCCCTCCTCTTACTGGATTGAGCTTCTTGCTCTCCCTCCTCCTCGCTAACCGTTCTCTTGATTGATTGTTCTTTGTCTTGTCAAGGAGGTGACCTATCAGGTGTTTGGTTTGCTCCCTCTTCTCTGTCTTGTGCCTATTTTATCACCTCTTGGATAAGGATGGTCAAGACTCCTCCATACCCTATAAATGAGGCTTTGGCTAAAGGCTTCTTCCTGTCAGTTCCTTTCGATGCTAGAGATTCTCCACCCACTGGTCTGCTTCCAAGGGCTAGTGCTCTGGCTGATTGGTCTATGGTCTTCCTAACATAGCCATTCCAATCTACCTCATCCAGTGAATGAGTCACCATGCTCTCCAACACAGGCACGCTGATCCTATGCATGAGTGAATTGTATCTTTGGTTGGAGAAGAGGGAGTGGATCACCTTGGCCTACAACCTGCTAACCTTTGCATTGGAAATGTCTTGGATGCTTATGCCATTGTTTGTCAAGATGCTCTCCTTCCTCATCCCCAACATGGCATAGATATCTCTTTTCTACCTCTTCTCCACCTAAGGTTCCAATCCCAATGCCTTTTCCACCAAGGCCCTACTGAGCGGGACCTGGACGTACTTGATTCCTTCTATGTTTGCCAAGGATACCATCCCACACTCCTTGTTGGGGTCATATGTCCTCAAGAATTCCATGCACTTAGTGTGGTGCTTAGTGTGGTCCGAACTTTTCGATGTTCTTAGCGAGGTTGCACTGGTCTACGATCCTCCTGACGGCCTCCTCACTGGTCACTACCTCTTCGATGTTGTGAATGCTCTTAAATTTGAGCTGGTTGTACTCCCGATTATCAAGGCAAATGGCGTACTTTGCTCTTTCCTCTTCCACGAAGGGGAGGCGATGGGCTCAGTCTTGCTGCGACATCTTTAGCTTCTGTCGTAAGCCATGGTTTGTCATTAGTACTTTTTCATAATAGTTAGTTGCTGGAAGGAAAAAAAAATCATGCTTGTTGAACGAAAATGTGTTTAGTGCAGAAATAGGCTTTCCTTCCAAGCTAAGTTTGTGACATTCTCCTCGATCGGTATCCAATGTTTTCCTTTCTTTTCTGTTCTTAGGTGTGGACTGAGGTTTTTAAGTTTTTTTTTTTCATTTTCTTGTTTCCTTAGGTGTTTGATTTGATTTTGATTCGCCTCACTTCACTTGCCCCGTTCCCCCTGAGATGAGAAGAATCCTTCTGAGGATTAAAGAGTTACAGGGTGAAGGGCTTTCATTACATAGTCTTAGTGTTTTACCTACGCATGAGCCAAGCATAGAAATTCAAGTTATATTCTAAATTAGCATAGCTGTCCATGTCCAAAGGGCATATGCCCACATGTGTAATATAAGTGAGGACATCAAGCAAGGAGTCATTGGAGTCCACTTGGCTAGCAATGTGCAGCTCTTCCTTGGTGAGGATGCAATCTAAATATAGATGTCCCTTAATGTGTTCTTCCAGGGGTCGATTACGGATGGTAGTCAACACCCTATAGAAAGTTGGAGCTACATATATTGGGTTGTATTCCGATGACTTGATTGCGCATCATTGCTCACTGTTGGTCATGATTTGGCATCCTTCTAGTTCCCATTGCAATCGAAGAGTCTACCATTTTCACAAGAAGGAGGATTCGTTGTCAACAAGCTGTTGCAACTGCACAATTTCTTGGTCCGTGGCCATGATTGCGGTTTTGTGATATGATGTAATGAGATGCTGTGTGGTTGCATGTTCTTTGATTAACTCCTCACCTGCTTCGAAAGCCTTTACAAATAAAAATTTCGACTCTTCCCAGGAGCAAGGGAGCATGCGTACTTCCGTGGCTATAGGCTCTTCCAAGAGACCTAAGTCTAGTCGATCATAGCTTTTAGCCAGTTTCATGAAGGTGGCATCCAAGCATCTTAGGCAAGCAACCAAGTTGTTCCCCGTATTTTTAGCTAGATCCACGGGTCCACGGCCAAGGTAAGAATCGATCGCCGCTTATAAGAGGGTTTAAGGCCAGTAGGTGTTTGAGGTTGATGGTAATAGAGAGTTTAGTAGCTACTAGTTGCTATTTGGTTTTCTCCTAAGCATGTAGCTTGGCCTCATGTTCGATGGGTTTGGTTGTAGCTGCAAGTGTCACACTGCTAGGTGCTTCGGCGATTTGAGGGGCACTAGCGAGACTAGATTTGGGCTGTTCGTTAGTAGCATGCTACAATTTTGGGTGATAGATTTGTTTTAGTACTGCTGATCTAGGCTTTGAAGGTTCTATGGACTTAGCGGCCTGATTCTCTTGTGGCGTGAGTACTAGACTTTTCGGGATGGTTCGTGTAGTTAAGTTTGAGGGTGGCTTTTGAGGAGTGGCTTTTGCCCTCTTGGATTTAGGTACCCAGACATGGTTGTTACCATCGTAGTAGCCTTGTGCTTGCAATAAGATCTTAGGGATCCATTGCAGCTTGACCATTGGTCGATATTGATAGCTTCTAGTATGCCTCCTAGGTTTGAGTGTGGGTCCTTAGCTTTGCAAGGGGCATGCATGTCTGCTTCTAGGTGGTGGTCCTTGATGTTTAGGTACCCATTTGAACTGGGGTTCATGGGCTTCAACATTGGGTTCAACAGGTCACTGGAATTGAGGCTTGGTGGGTTGTGACAAGTCACGACTCCCTCCTTAGAATTGACAGTGGGTGTCTCTACTGGTGGCTTCATGGACTTGAAAGGAGTCACACCGCCCTTGTTGAAAGCTATAACTATGCTGATATTACCCATGGATAGGTGGATACGCTGTGATTCGTAGTCGACATGGCAACGAGCTTGCTTCTTAAAGGTTCATTGTAACAACGGTTTTGTGCCTGTATCTTTAGTGTTGGGCAACACATAGAATATCATCGGTATGCTTTCAGACTTGATAGAAACTGCAACCTTGCACTTTCCCAAAAGTGTATATGATAGGCCTCCATAAGGGCTGAGCTTAGCATTAGCGAGCACTGTAATTGCAGTTTGCCAATTTGGGTCCAATGGTCATGAGTTAAGACATTAAAGTCAACTCCCTCATCGATCAATGCATTGATGGTGCATGTGTGCTTGGCAGTAACCATTATGCTTAGGTAAGATGGTTCTACAACTTCCTCATCCTCATCATCCATCTGAGTGATAGTGGCTACTTATACTTGAACAGGGGATGCTAGCATTGGAGGCTCATGCAATGGGTGCATGGGAGGGAAGTACTTCTTTATGTGGCTACCATTGAAGAAGCCTATACCCTCACCTTCTAGGGTTTCGAGTTCTACATTGCCAGTTCGATTGATGGTTTGAACCCTGAAAGGACCTGGCCCCCAAAACTTCATTTTCTACTTATGTCCTTTGACTGAGTGCAATAGTGTTAAGTCACCATGTTCAAAGTTGCGCTGCTTGACATACTTGTCAAACCAACATTTGTGTCTTGCCTTCTCGCATATTAGTGCATGGGTGGCTAGAAGCCAGGTTTTTTGATGTGTGTTTGAGCTCAATTAGTCGTTCCGTCCATGCCTCCTTCCCATCCCATATCTCTTGAAGGGCTATCATGAGACTAGGAATGAAGGACTCTAAGGGTAGAATTGCCTTCGTACCATAGGTCAACCTAAAGGGGGTCTGTCATCTTGTAAGCCATGCAGTAGGTCCACAAGGCCGCCATCAACTTGTTATCCCAATCAATGCACGAAGCAAAGATGACCTTGGTCAGGACGTTTATTAATATTTTATTTGTGGATTCATCTTAGCTGTTTGCATGAGGATAATAAGGCAAAGATTTCTGATGGATGATTAGGAAGGAGGATAGGAGGTGAGCTATCACTTCGTTGATAAAGTGTGTGCCTTGGTCATTGACTAGTTTGATGGGGTAGCCAAATCATGAGATCACTTTCTCCCATAGGAACTTGGCAGTGGTCCTAGTGTCATTTTTTCTCATATCTCATGCTTTTGCCCATTTCGTTAGATAGTCAGTGGCAACAATGATGTATTTGGCTTGTGAATACTATGCCATGGAACTAATGGGTTTGATGAAGTTAATCCCCCATTTCTTGAAGGGTTGTCGTGCGATAATTGGGGTTAGCTCCATATGATCCTTACGAATAGGGACCTTAGTCCGTTGGCACTCATCACAATACTTCACAAATCTTGTTGCATCTCGGAAAAGAGTAGGCCACCATAATTGGGACTGCAGCACCTTGCAAATTGTCGCATCTTTGGTGAAGTGTCCTCTTGTGATTTTGCTGTGTGCCCTTGTGAGTATGTTGTGCATCTCATGCTAACACATGCATTGTCATAGTAACCTATATTGCCCCAATCTTTAGAGTTGCCATGATATCAACTAATAGGGTTGGATCTTCAGGATGAGCCATCTAAGTTGGGCCTTTTCTATTGATTGTTTCGGTAGTCCGTGCTCAAGCACCTGAACTATGTCATCTGCCCAATACGGCATCATGTCAGCTCTAAACAAATCCCTTTCGTGCTGGACAAGATGAATAGATGTGCATCTAGCAGTTCGTCTACAATGCCTTGCCCAATGGATTCTCCTACGGGGATGCGAGATATATGGTCAACCATGTAATGCTGCTTCCTTATAGGAGAAGTCAAACTCCAAAAATAGAAGTAGCCATCTAGTGATGCATCCTGTAGCACAAGGTTTGTTAATAAGATACAACAAGACTTGATGGTCAACAAAGAAGGTAAAAGGCGTGGCCAAAAGAAAATGCCAAATTTCCTTTATGGAAAACACCATGGCCAAGCACTCTCTCTCCATTGTTGAGTAATTTATTTGGGTCTCAGTGAGTTGTCTGCTAGCAAAGCTCACTAGGTAATCTATGTTGTGTTCACTAGGTTGGCACAACATGGCTCCTATGGCGAGTTTCAAAGCACCAGTGTGCACATGGAACGTGAGTGTCCAATTTGGTGCTCATAGAATTAATGCCATGGTCAGAGCCTTTTTAGTTTCTCATACGCGCATTAGCATTCCTCAGTCCATTCGAATATGATCAATAGCTTGTACAGAGGTCTAGCAATCAATGCATAGTTCAACAGGAACTGTGCATAATACCCTGTATGGCCTAAGAAGCACTGAACGCCTTTGTAATCAATTGGGGGTGGAAGGTCGACAATGACCCTAATCTTTGAGAAATTTGTGGCAATGCCATTCTTCGACACCACATGTCCTAGGATGCATCCATGCTTCACCCAAAAACTGGTACTTCAAGGGGTTCAATGAGAGACAATATAGTCAACACCATTCAAAGACCACGTTGTCTAATTGTTCCCTCCAAGTAGAGTGAACACACAAGTCATCCATGAAGACATCTAACTCCTTCCCAAGCATGTCTTTGAATATAGTGCACATCAGTCGTTGGAAGGTAGCTGGCACATTAGTCAACCCAAAAGGCATGGTTGTGTAGGCAAAGATGCCCCATTCAGTGGTGAACATGGTCTTATGCCTATCGTTAGGATGCACTTGCACCTGATTGTACTCGGAGAAGCCGTCCAGAAAAATGTAGGCCTCTTTGCTAGCTACTCTCTTGAGCATGTGCTTGGTGTACGACAATGGATAGTTCTCTCTCTTTGTAGCCACATATACCTTCTTGTAATTGACACACACTCTAATCTTTCCATTCTTCTTTAATACGATGAATATGGGCAAAACCCAATCCATGTGTTCAATTTTGTAGATGAATCTTGCTCTCATTAGCTTGTTAATTTCTTCCTTGATGGTATGGGCATGCTTTGGATTCATGGGATACAGTCGCTACTTGACCGAGATTGCGTCAGGGGTCATGGGTATGTTGTGAGTCACTACACTTGGGTCTACCTCCTTGAGCTCTTCAAGGGACCAAGCAAAGACACCTATATACTCTCGTAAGAGATTAATGAGACTTGCTTCCTCTTCCTTAGTTAAGTCATCAGCTATAAAGACGGGTCATGGTGTCTCTCCTTCCCTTGCTAAATTGACCTCTTTGACCTTGGTGGGTCCTTCGATTGGTTCACTTGCTTGCCCTTGTTATTTGGCTCCTAGCAATATCACCACCCTATCTCCTTTTTTGAATTTTGTGAATTGCTTTGGTAGGTCTTACGGTCTCCATTGCTCTTCTATCTATGTTTCCCTAGGCAACTTGCATCGTTCCTCCCTTAACCATAGGCGTCTTAGGTGGATAGGTAGGTCCCCCTTGGTGTGTCTAGTCTTGGAAGGTTGAGATATCTCAGGGTCACTATCTGAGCTAACTTTCGACTCAGAATCAAACTCTCCATCTTCGCTAGAAAAGGGGGTCTCTCCTGATGGTCTCAACTCGCAAGGCGAGTCCATTCTTAGCAATGGTGCATCACTCGGTTGGTGGGCTAGGCCTACCTGTTTGTAGTCGATTGTGCCCATGTGCTCTAACCAAGTTTGATCATAGTCCTTGTATATGATTCCTTTCTCTATTCTAAGGGTGCTCTACTTGCGTGGTCTGGGGTCCACTCGTATTTGTTCTATTACATGTCCCCTGTGTCGTATTCTATAGTATTGGTTTCCCTTTCACTCTCATCATTGAAGGAACATCAGTCTTCATATTTGTCATCGAAGCTATCTGTGTCCAGTTGCTCATCATTCTCCAAGTTCTAATACATCTCTTTTTGCTAGTCAGGGACTAAAGTCCTATTGTACATTAAGTTTGAATTGTGCACCTTGGACCATTGCCATTCAAGCTCATCTAAGAGATCATGGAGTGGCTTGAGATTAGTTGTTGGATTGCCATCCAACTTGTCAGTTGGATATTCTAGGATTTTCAGGAGCTCTCGTTTATTGCTTAGGACTTAGAATGTGACAGGGTTGGGCTTTCCGCGTAAGCTTCCAGCTATCATGCAAATTGGTGCCGAGGGTGTGTCCTTGGGCTTGCCAGTTGCCTTGATGGATTGTTTGTACTCCTGCCCGAGAATGGCAGGTCGACGGTAGTAAGAACATGCATTCAATCTCGCTCATCCTCAGGGCACTAAATATGCTTGGTTAAGGCCCCATAGGATCTCCTAATCTTTCCATCACCCTTCAGCATGGTGGAGATGGCATCTAGGTCAATTGGCATAGTCTTCCAAGTGTCCATCTCTACTCTTACAATCTCCGTTCGATTGCCTAAGAAGATAAGACCGTTGCCCTAGTCTTCTATGACTCTCACATTGCGCATCCACGGCGGCCTAACAAGATATCATAGTCCACTCCCTTCATGACTATAAAGTCAACAGAGAATTGGATTCCTATGATCTTCACTTGCCAATTTTTCAACACTCTGAACAATTTCACCTTCATTCCGTTAGCCAGTGTGATGTTGAACCTAGCAGCCTCGACCTGTGAGTTACCCCAAGTTTGGAGTACTACATGGCTTAGTACACTCACTCCTGCCCCCGTGTCTACGATTCCCTTTCTTGTGACATCCCCCAGACCTAAGACTGACAGGACTAGATGCACTTCCGTGCCTTCCCAAAAAGCATCGACGTGCAAGGATTTAGGCATGGAGTGTAGAGTCAAACTCGGTATTTTAATTTTTGCATTGTGCTCAGGAAAGTCTATGGAAACTGGCTCATTTTATTCTTTAACCCACTGTTTCAGCTTTTTTCATAGCATTGGATGCTATCTAAGTAGGTCGCCTAAGCTTAGAGTCACATCAGTGGTCACTAATGTATTAAGGAGGTTGCTAGCCGCTTGTCTCTCTCCTAACTCTGTGGTTCTTGGCCAATGGCCTTGACTGGTTTGTTGGCCTGTAGAACTTAGACTTTGTCTAGGAGGCACTGCTTGTGGTGCTAGCGCATCCCTTGATCTTGGTCGTGGGGGAGAGACTAAAATGCTTATGCTTGAGAGATCATCAATCCCGTATTGTAGTATGGGCTCAACATATTTTAGGTACTCTTGGGCCTCCTTCACCCATTCCTTCACTTTCTTAATGGCTTTGAGTTGGCGCTTCAGGTTAGGGTGCTCCCTGACCTTAGCACTCCCCTTCTCAGCCATCCATGGAGCTAATGTCTCTATCTCTGCATCAATGACCTTCCTTCCAACAGGCAATGTTGTGGCACTCTCGGTTTTGAGAGTGACCTTAGTGTCTGGCCTTTTCCTCCTCCGTCTTTGACTCTTCTTTCCAATTGAGGTTGCATCAATGTTGCTAAGTCCTGGCAATGATATGCTAGCCTGTTTTGTCTACGCATGGGTCATGACGTGCAATGGGATATGCATGGCCTCCCCATCGAGTGTTTCAACACCGAACAATCCCAATGGAACTGATGGCTCATTTGCCAAAATAGAGGATGGCTTGCATCTAGGGAAATCAACAAAGAGATGAGTGATCCCACACTCAGCACATCTTAGGTCAGCCTTATCTCTATTTTTTTGCTCCCTCTCGGGGCAACATGAAAAAACGTGTCATGTGTGACCACAAGTCCAACACATGATTTGGCTCTTGGGTTTGCCCTCCTAGGCCTCTACCTCTCCCTCTACCTAACGCCATCGCCGATACTAGTCGGTAGTCCATAAGGACTATGCTACCTTTTTCATTGTATGATACATAAGGGTTTACATAAGGCTCATCATCGTTTGCCGCCTCCACATAGTGGATTGGAGTATCGCTCAGTGGATGGGTTACGTAGGGTCTCAGTGGTCTAGGAATGCGTGTAGGGTTTATCTCCATCCTAGGGATGGTCAGCTTAGCATCATTCGGTGCTAGAAGGGCCAATTGGGCTCCCCTTCCCAAGAATTCCGATGGCCTATTCGCAAGGTAGGATTGACCATAGGGCTATGGGTATGGGAGTCTCTGAGGTAGTCAAAAATGCATGGTGTCATGGCCAAACCTACCACAATTAGAGCAAGGTCATGACCTAGGTTCCTGACACTCAGCTAGCAGGTGGTTCTTGCCGCAATGCACTCATTGGATGCGTGGGCGATAAGAGGAGAATTAGAAAATTTCTTTAGCTCCAAACAACTGATACAAAGATGGCTCTGCCCACCCGTGTACTTCCACAGTGAAGCTTAGATGGCGATCTAGACAGAAGATAGGTGAAGAGCTTAAGGCTAGCTGGAACAACTCTGACTAGGTGAAAGATAAATAATCGATGGCTATGAAGGGGTTTAGCTTTTATAGCCTGTGAAGGCAGTTAGGTCAGCATGACTGACCTACCATATGAGCCTCCACTAGTCGGACAAGGAATATTTCAAGGAGTATTCCCTTTACCGTTTAGGCGGGGGCGTAGCCCCCAGACCCTCACTAGGGGGGGCACTGGCCCCTCTGAGACCTCTCAACCAAGGGTCACTTCTACAGCCCCCAGACCCCAAAATAGGGGCCCCTTTTAACTCCCTTACCTCGCAACTCGATACAATGTGCCTCGAGTTGCTACCAGCTCAACTACTTAGTCCAACCCAAAGATTAGACCCACAATGGTCACGTTTTTGCCATCCGATCACATAGACCTCGTCTGATATACAAGTCATGACTCAACCAATATCCGGGCTCACATTTGGCTTCTCCTCATAATGGGGGCCTTACAACTTTGAGCACCATGGATCATTGGTCGCCCCTTATGAGGGTGGGGCATTGAGCATATCTAACACCCCCCCTCAATGTCCACCCATATGTGAACTATCTCCTCGGCCCAATGCCGAGTCTTTGAAGATAAACTTGAAGCAGATCCTTCATAAGTGCCTTAGTGAAGATATCCGCTCCGTTCTCCTCTGTTGGGACAATAGACTAGTTCCAATATCCCATCCTCCATCAAATCATGCACATAGTGATACTGGATCTCTATATGTTTGGTGCATGCATGAAACACTGGATTTTTGGCAATGTGATCCTGCACTTCCATATGCCATAGGATCCTTCTCAACCATACTACTTCACATGCACCAAAACAAGCTGCCTTATACTTTGCTTTGGTAGAAGATGATGCCACTATTGGTTGCTTCTTACTAATCCAAGAGAAAATTCCTGAACCCAAAGAGAAACAATAACCACAAACTGACTTCCTAGAATCACTGTCTCCTGCCCAATCTGAGTCACAATTTCCCACAAGAGAAGTTTCGGAACTGTATGTGATACCATAGTCAAGAGTTTCCTTCAAGTATATGAGCACCCGCATCCCAGCCTTCCAATGACTCTCATGAGGTTTGTTTGAGAACCTGCTCAAAACAGCAATAGCAAAAATGATATCTGCTATGGTATTAACAAGTAGATCAGACTACCGACCATCCTCCTATACCTCCCAATTTTTGCCAGTCCTGATGTATCCTCAACGGATAACTTTGCATTCACCTCCATAGGTGTAGCTATCGCCTTGCACTCGGTCATGCCAAATGCCTTCAAGATCTCCCATGCATACTTCTTCTGAGAGATGAAGATCTTTCCTAGCTCTTGCCAGACTTCAATCCCCAAACAATAGTACAGCAAGCCCAAGTCTGTCATTTCAAACTCAGAAATCAAAGCCTTTCAAGTTTGGTTGATCATATCTTCATAGTCACCCGTAATAAGAAGGTCGTCCACATATAGGACAATCACTACAGACTTTTCACAATCCTTCTAAACATACAAGCTAGCATCTGAGGCACATCTTTTGAAGTTTAATCTTAAAGAGAACTTATCTATCCGTTTGGTACCATGCTTTGGGGGCTTGTTTTAGCCATTACAATGCCTTCTTCAGCTTACACACTTTGTTCTCAGAATGGGGGGACCTTAAACCCTAGTGGCTGAGCCACATAAACCTCCTTCTTGAGGTCACCATTTAAGAACGTTGGCTTAACATCCATTTGGTAAATTGGCCACTGCTTATGGGCAGCCATTGCAAGTACTGTGCGAATAGTGGTCATTCTAGCAGTTAGGGAAAATGACTCTTGAAAATCAAACCCTTCAACCTGTGAAAATCGATGTGCAACTAATCTAGCTTTGTACTTTTCTAAGGTACCATCAGCCTTGTACTTTACCTTCTAGAGACACTTGGTGCCAATAACCTTCCGCTTTGCTGGCCGATCCACTAGCTCCCAAGTGTCATTCTTCATTATGCTGTCATACTCGACTTGCATAGCTACCTTCCATGCTAGATGTGCAAGTGCTTCTTCTAAGTCAATTAGCTCCTTTACTTCTCTCATAATCTCAGCCATCAAGGACTATGTGAGGAGAAGCCCTCCTTTGCTCCTCTATTCTCTGAGACCTCTTTGGTCCATTTGCCTTCTCCTCAACAGATGTGGGCATAGGATTATTGTGGTCATAGAGATGATTCACCCAATGCAGCAATGGCTTTTCCGGTGGGGTGATGTCAGGTTGGTAAACTTTTTCCTCATCATCTGAAGATGATGCTTCCTCCTCCTTAAGGATAGGGACAGCTCTCGAGATAGGTTCATAGTGGACTACTTCTTCGCTTGATGATAAAGTGGAAGAACTTTCCTTCTCCTCCTCCACTCTATGTAACTTCTCCTTGAACACCACATCACGGCTCGTGATGATCTTCTTTGCCTCTTGGTCATATAATTTGTAAGCTTTCTGTTCATCACTATAACCCAAGAAGATACATTTTTTGCTTTTTGGTTGTAACTTGTTTCTCTTCTCATCTAGAATATGTGCATAACATTCACATCTAGAAATTCTGAAGTGTGAGATAGATGGTTTCTTACCAGTGTAAGCCTCATGAGGTGTTTTTCCCTTGAGAGCCTTTGTGTAGCTCCGATTTAAAATGTAGACTGCAGTATTAACAGCTTTAGTCCAAAAATGATTAGGCAATCCCTTGCCCTTTAGCATGCATCTTGGCATCTCCACAATGGTGCGATTCTTGTGTTCCACAACACCGTTTTGCTAAGGTGTGTGAGGCGTCGCCAATTGACATTTGATCCCTTTACGCTTGATCCCTTTGCTCTTGCAAAAGTCTTCAAACTCCTTTGAGTTGAACTCACCACCACCATCTGTTCTAAATTTCTTCACACTTTTCCATGTTTCATTCTCAACAAGTGTTAGCCATTCTTTAAACTTACCAAAATCTTGAGCCTTATCACGAAGGAAGTACACCCACATCTTCCTACTGTAGTCGTCGACAATCAACATAAAATAAGAAGATCCCCCCAAGGCCCGTGTAGGCATCTTTCCACACAAGTCAACATGCACCAACTCTAGAGAAGTCTGTGCTCTATTCTTGCTTTCTTGTGGAAATGCCTTTCTCTATTGCTTGCCCATCATACAAGCTTCATATGGTTCCTTCAATTCAGTCATTGCAGGTAGGTGAGCAACCATACCTTGCTTGTGCATCTCCTTCAACACTGCAAATCGAATGTGTCCAAACCTTTCATGCCAAAGCTTACATGTGCCCACTCCAAGGTGGCTGTAAGAGCAGTTAGCTCATATAGGTTGTTCCTTCTTTCTCCTTTGCCAACAACTTTGCCATCACTATCAAGAATTTTTGCACCTATATTCTTGAACCTCACTTCATGACCAAGATCAGTTATGGTAGCAATTTTGGGAAAATACAACACATTTGAAAGTTTTTTGACATCACCATTTGCAGCAACAAATGAAATAGTGCCTGTGCCTGCAGCAGGGCATTTTGCATCATTTCCAACCGTCATAGTGATGGATTCTTGTAGAGGCTGTATAGAATTGTATAGACATTTCTTGTTGGTCATGTGACGAGAGATCCCACTATCCAACACCCATGAGTCAGTGGTAGATTCTTCTTGCACCATTGAGGAGCACACATCCTCAATGGTTGCCATGAATAACTCCAACTTTGCTTCAGCCATATAGGCTGTCTCTTTCCCTTTACTTTTAAGAGTACCATTCTTTTCATCTGCCTTCTTGACACGACAATCTGCGATTGCATGTCCTTTCTTCTTGTAGTAGAAGCATCTCCTTGAAACTTCTTCTTACCGCCCTTCTTCTTTTTGTCACCATCATTTTTGGTGGAGGAACCACCTTTGCCTTTTGCACTGGCAGAGAATGTAGCATCTCCATTGTTGCTTCCTTCTCGGGCTTTCAGCCTCAACTCCTCCTCCAGCAATATTGCAGAAAGCTCCTCAAAACTCAAAGCTTGAGGTCTCATCTGAGTATTAAGGGCAGTTACTAGTCCATCAAACTTTTGTGGACAAATTCGAAGACATCTCTGAGCTAGCTCCTCGCTAGTCTTTTGTATCCCATCACCAATGATCTAGTCGCACAGATTCTTAATCCGAGTGATGAATGCTTCAGCTGTCTGTCCTTCAGCAAACTTCTCCACTGCTAGTTGATTCTCCAAGTTTTGAATCCTTGTTTGGTTTCGCGTTTCATACTGACTCCTCAGTACATTCCAAGCCTCTGATGCTTTGGTTGTATGTTGAATCAAAGTCAAAACACTGTCAGAACAGCTTGTAACTAAGGCACACAATGCATATGCATTTCTTCGTTTCCAAGCTCATAGAAGATCTGCATTCGGAAGAATCATCACACTAGGACTTGATGGGTCAGGGATAGGCTGTGGTCCTTCATCAATCCCCAGCATAGTCTTCAAAAGCTCATAAGAATCAAGGATAGTTGTAACTTTAAACTTCCACAAGGTATAGTTTGTACCATCTAACTTTCCTTCGCTAAAGGTTGGTGGACGAATCCTCAGTGTTTGAATAGTTGATATAGTAGTAACACCTCCTGCACCACTTTTTGATGCACTAGAACCACTTCCGAAAGATGACATTATTCCTCTTTGCTGTTGAAATCTTTGCCTCTTGCATACTCTTCGATCCCTAGAGCCCTATGGGCTCTAATACCATGTAAAAATTACACAGCGCAGCGAACAGAATCTAAAAAAGAGATAGAGATAGAGAGTACACAACAGATAGGAGGAGAATTAGAAAATTTCTTTAGCTTCAAACAACTGATACAGAGATGGCTCTATCCACCCGTGTGCTTCCACAGTGAAGCTTAGATGGCGATCTAGACAGAAGATAGGTGAAGAGCTTAAGGCTAGCTGGAACAACTTTGACTAGGTGAAAGATATATAATTGATGGCTGTGAAGGGGTTTAGCTTTTATAGCCCGCGAAGGCGGTTAGGTCAACATGACCAACCTACCATACGAGCCTCCACTAGTCGGCCAGGGAATATTCCAAGGAATATTCCTTTACCGTCGGATCATTGGTCGCACCTTATGAGGGTGGGGCATTGAGCATATCTAACACCGAATTGGGCAGTCCAAATATTTGCAAGTTGGTCCCAATGGTGAATTCGGCTGCGTGCCGAATGTCAACTTGCCCGAGTGGGGTTGGGCCGAGTTGTGGCCGAGGGCCAAATTTTCACGTGTTCCGAGTAAGATGGGCCAAGTGGCCGAACAAAAGAGGGCCGAGGGCCGATTCTGGGACTTGGCCCAGAATTGCCATCACTCGGATGGGTCGAATGTGGCACGTTTTTTCTAAATGACAAAAAATTCGTCAAGCCTAGTGATTAAGCACTTCCAAATCCTACCTATGCATGAAGGAGAAGGTGTGGGTATACCTGTAGTGGGCAACAAACTTGTTAGCAGCACAATTGAAGCGGATCCATGCAATGGAGGTCTCTCCCTCTCTCTCTCTCTCTCTCTCTCTCTCTCTCTCTCTCTCTCTCTCTCTCTCTCTCAACCAGGGTTTCAAATGAGCTCTCCCTTGGCCTCTTGGCTATTAGATCCCTTTCCCACAAGGTTCTTGTGTCAAGAATCGCGTGGTGGAGGGACTTGCTTGAGCTGCGCGCCAAACACACACTGTATACACAAGGGGAAGCTCACTCAAGAACACAAGAAGAGAGATGGAGGCCAAAACGTTTTCTTGCTAGTTTTTTCTTCTTCTTCCACACACTATTCAATGTACAAAAAGTATAGATAAGATACAACATAAAGGAAAGTGGCCTACTAAGTCAAACAGTGCATAACTAACTACACTAATCGACTAGCGCTATGTCTTTGCTAGTTGTAGGTAGGTGTAACAAACTAAATATAATAAGTGATAAGTCATTGGCCATGTGAGTGTCATAATGATCACCAATGTGCTAAGTGTAGACATGCAGACCCATCTAGCTAGGCGGTCCATCATCAATGTCCACACGTGTTGAGCTTGTCATCTCTCAACACTCCCCCTCAAGCTCAACTCTATCTCTGCAACTCCAAGTAAGCTTCGCAACTTTCAAAGCTTCTCTACACCCAATGCCTTTGTGAAAATGTCAGCTATCCGATCCTATGTGCTGACATATATCAAGTCAATTTCTCTTGCAAGTACCTTCTCTCTCACAAAGTGGTAGTGCACCTCAATGTGTTTTGTCCTAGCATGGAACACTGGATTCCTAGCTAGCTATATGCTCCTCATGTTGTCGCAATGAATGAAAACTGGACCATCTCCCTGCACGTCCAAATCACCTAATAACTTTTGCAGCCATACCACCTCACATGCTGCCATAGCAGCACCTCTATACTCAGCCTCTGTACTCGATAAAGCAATTGTAGGTTGCTTTTTGCTGCTCCATGTAACTGCTACACTACCAAGGGAAAACATGAACCCACTTGTAGATCTTTTGTCTGACATGCTACCAGCCCAATCTGCATCTGTGTATCCAAAGACTTGTACGTTCTTACCTGCCTCATAAAAAAATTCCATAATGTAAAGTGGACTTCACATACCTCAATATATGTCTAACTGTATCCAAATGAGGCTTTCTAGGCATCTGCATAAACTGACTGACAAGGTAAACAACATAGCTCAAGTCTGGCCTTGTGATACTCATGTAAATCAAACTCCCTACTATCCTCCTAAACATAGTAGGGTCTTCTATCTCATCTCCAACATCAGCGCTCAACTTCACATTTTGCTCCAATGGTACTGAAACAGGCTTACATACTGTCATATTATACTTCGATAATATATCCAATCCATACTGCCTTTGGAATAGCCATATACCATCATCACATCTGATCACTTCAATACCAAGAAAGTATCTTAGCTCACCCAAATCTTTCATCTCAACCTTCTTCTTCAAGAAGTCCTTAACTTCAGCAATCCCATTGTCACTGTCACCTGTAATAATCAAGTCATCCACATAGATGACTATGATGATCAAACATGCATCTCCCTTTCTCACATAAAGTGAGTGATCAGAATCAGAAATACAAAATCCAATATTTACAAGATACTCTCCAATCTTGTCAAACCATGCTCTAGGTGCTTGCTTGAGCCCATACACCGCCTTCTTTAACCTACACACATATGTGGGATGCTATAAATCCTCATAACCTATTGGCTGCTCCATATACACTTCTTCTTGCAATTCACCATGCAAGAAGGCATTCTTAACATCCATTTCCTGCAAACTCCAACCTGTGGCTACTGCCAAGGCAATCACACACCTAACAGTTGCTATCCTAGCAACTGGACTGAATGTCTCTTCATAATCTATGCCATATGTTTGAGCATAGCCTTTTGCAACCAGCCTAGCCTTATACCTGCTAACTGAACCATCTGCATTATGCTTGACTTTGTAAACCCACTTACAGCCAATAGCTTTCTTACCCTTAGGTAAGGGTACCAAATCCCAAGTCTTATTGACTTCTAATGGAGCCATCTCCTCATCCATTGCTGCATCCCAATGAGCATGACCAACAGCATCCTCAAAACAAGTGGGCTCAACATCGTCAACTAGTTTCACCATATAAGCATAATGGTGAGCTGCATAACCTTCAAAACCAAATCTTTTAACATGGTATTTGACCCTGCTAGATCTGCGTACCACTGGATCACTCAATGGAGCCTTTACATTACTATGAGCTCTCTGTACACATGTACCAAGCTCATCATCTAAACTCTCTGAACCACTGGAATCTCCGTCAAATCCCAAATGACTGGTAGATGCATCATTACCATCCAGCACTTTCTTCTTTCCTTTGTCCTTCCCTGCAGCACTTATAGATCCACCTGAAGATGTGGGGCTACTCCTTAGTCTCCCAGACCAAGGGCTCACTGTAGGTGTAGTACCAGATGACGTTTTTGGTCCACTAAGACTCCATGATTCTTGTTTATCTTTCTGCACATAGCTGTCCTAATCATTATCATCATCCAAAACATCACCAGCAGATGTATACCAACTTCCCATCTTATCAAAGATAACATCCCTGCTCACTCTGAACTCACGTGTGATAGGGTTATAACAGCGATACCCTTTCTGCTCTAAAGAGTATCCAATAAAAACACATTTTTCTGCCTTTGGATCAAGCTTCTTCTGTAACTCATCTGGCACATGAACATATGCAACACAACCAAATACCTTCAAGTGCAATACATCAAGCTTCTTGCTAGTAAAGCATTCTTCAGGAGTCGTCCCATGAACTGCAGCTAAGGGAGTTCTGTTCATAATATAGACAGTAGTATGGACAGCCTCAAACCGAAAATGTTTGGGCATATCCTTTTCAGCCATTAATGCCCGTGCAACTTCTACAATATGCCTGTTTTTTCTTTTTGCAACACCATTTTGCTGTGGGGTATACCTACAAGTAAATTGCCTATTTATCCCATGAGTCCTCAAGAAGCCACTGAACTCATTAGAGAGGTACTCTCCCCCTCCATCTAATCTCAAGCACTTTACAGCCTGTTTCTGTTTCAACAGCTGCCTTAAAAGATTTGAAGTGCTCAAACACATCACTTTTTTCCTTTACAAAGTATACCCATAACTTCCTTGAACAGTCATCAATAAATGTGACAAAGTATTTGCTGCAACCAAGAGATACATTCTGTGTAGGCCCCCAAACATCAGTATGCACTACTTCAAGTATTTTTCTACTCACTTCTCTGTCATGTGAGAAGGGTTGTTTTGCTTGCTTACCAAATTGGCATGCTTCACAAACTTTATGCAATTCTGCAAAGGCAACCTTATAACCAATCCTATGGACTGCATTAATTTCAGCCTTTGCACATTTGCATGTCCAATATATTTATGACATATTTCAATATCTGCAACTACTCCTTTTTCTTTAGCATACCTAGCAGCATCCATTGCAGGAATTCCAGCATCTAAGGTGAACATTCCACCAACTCTACTTCCTTTTGCGACTAACCTACACTTATCATTAAAGTCTTCTACAAAACAACCTTTTGCATTGAATCGGACCTGCAATCCCTACTCTACCATTTGGCCAATAAATACTAGATTCTTTGTAATTGATGGCACATGTAATACATCTATCAAACTCTTTGTCTAGCCATCATACAAGGACAAGGGAACCTTTCCAATGTGTGAAATTGGGTGGCATGAATCATCACCCGTCTGCACATAACCTAGGTTTTGTAAGTCCTGCATCTCTCCAAACCATTCAACATGATTGGTCATATAATTAGATGCACCTGAATCGACATATCATACATCATCATGTGTTCCCTTTCTTGTAATTGCATTCATTATATGCTGCATAACAACACCTCATTTTTGTCTTCATTCTGTCGTGAAGACGATGCATAGTTTCCTTGCTGCAATTTACCACTACGAATATCATCCTTCTTTGCATAGCAATGGGCTGCAATATGGCCTGTTTTTCCATAATAATAGCAAAAAATAGTAGAATTTCCAGATCCTCTGTTCTGCCATCCACCTCTTCCTCTAGAGCTCCCCCTACCTCTAAAGTTTCCTCTGTCTCCAGAAACCTGCATTTCACTAAACTGTTGATTGGACATGTTTTGCTGGTTATCGCCAGCACGTCCCATACCACGGCCTCTCAAAGAGGATCTTCCATGTCCCCTTCCTGAACTCGAGTAAAATGCTTGGACCTGCTCACCATTTCTTTCAAAAGAATCACCCTGCATATTGATCTCTTCAGTAATCATGAGAGAGATCAGCTCATCAAAATCTGTGAATGGCTTCCGTATATATACTGAAGTAACAAATGATTTCCATGCCTTCTTAGATGCCCAAAATAATTGTGGGAAAGCCCTAAAGGGCCTATCTGTAGAATATACAGTGATCTTCTCGCACACCAAATCTCACAGCAATCTGAGATTTTTGCTCGACCCTGCTTCCGATGCCTCCACAGGCACTATCCAAGAGAGAGAGTGGAAGAATGTGAGAGCTTCTTACCCGTGGCTTGCTTGCTCGAACCTTGCTTCTTCTCCTTCGCTTCAGCCTTCAAAATCAGCTCTCTCAATGGTGCGGCTCTGATACCATGTCAAGAATCGCGTGGTGGGGGGACTTGCTTGAGCTGTGGCACCAAACACACACTGTATACACAAGAGGAAGCTCACTCAAGAACACAAGAAGAGAGATGGAGGCCAAAACGTTTTCTTACTAGTTTTTTCTTCTTCTTCCACACACTATACAATTTACACAAAGTATAGATAAGATACAACATAAAGGAAAGTGGCCTACTAAGTCAAACAGTGTATAACCGACTACACTATTCGATTGGCACTATGTCTTTGCCAGCTGTGGGTAGGTGTAACAAACTAAATATAATAAGTGATAAGTCAATGGCCATGTGAGTATCATAATGACCACCAACATGCTAAGTGTAGATGTGCAGACCCATCTAGCCAGGCGGTCCATCGTCAATGTCTGCATGTGTTGAGCTTGCCATCTCAACATCTTGCCACTCCTACCCCCTCACTCGTCGACCTCGACCCCCTTAAGCACTCCTTTCCATTTTTTCCTAATTTGTACCTTGTTGGATGCTTTTCCAACCGATCTCTTAACCTTAACCTACTCTAAATGCAACAAGAATCGGAAGCAAAGTACTGAACTGATTTCTCCTAGTCATCCAACCATCAAAATTAATCCAAATACTTACTTGTTGTGAAGATTAAAAACCCAAAACTTTCTACCTATCTCAAGATCCGGTTCGGGGGATGGAACCCTTACTTCGATGCTTGATTTGAAGTGCCCAAGCAATCAAGGTCGAATCCGTCGGTCCCAACAATGGAACCAAAATGTTGAGGCTTCTCTTGTTCAACCGCCAAGACCCATGGATCACTTATTCCTTCAAGATTTTCAAGTGAGCACTAATGGCTACCTCTCACATAGTTGATGCACTATCCCTCTCTACAAGTGTAGTGAGATTACCTTAATGCCTGATTGAGTTGCTTCCTCTCTTAAGCACTCCAATAACTCCACGATTTTTGATGCAAGATCAAGCATCCTCAAGCCTCTTCCTCCAAGCTCTATCCTCCCTAGCCATGCACGAGACAAGAGAAGAGAAGAGAATAGAGGAGAAGAAGAGAGGAGATGGTGGAGGGGTTCACCTCCATGATCCCTCACCCTCACACTCTCACTTTCTCACTCACTCGCACCCCCTCCTTCAAGCACCCTCAAGCAAGAAAGCAAGAGAAGAGAAGAGAAGGAGAGAAGAAGAAGATCCTCTTTGCCACACACCAAAGAATGAGAGTTTCCATTAACCTTTTGGCTTATATACATGCCCTCTTTCCCTTGGGAGGTCATCCCCTTTTAACATGGCCGGCATGGTCTAGGCTAAGCCCATTTTTCCATTGTCTTCCTATCCTCTTTCCCTTGGGTGGTCATCCCCTCTTAACATGGTCGGCCATGGTCTAGGCCCTTTTGTCCATTGTCCTCTTATCTTCCTAGCTTCCTTCCTACCTCCCATCTACCTTTACAATTTGCACAGGAGGGAGCCTGGCACTCTTTTACAAGAGTTTTAGGGGTGCCTTATATTTAAAATGTACTTTTACCTTTGACTTGATTTTTGAGGCCGCCCTTGCTCTTTTAGTCGTTCTCCTTTTTGCCTCTTTTGTTGTGTCTAATTTTCTCCTGGGCCACCTCTTCTATGTCACGACTTGTGATTTTTCCACTTCTTTCCGCTTTCTTCTTGTGCTAAGGTTAACAAGTTTCATCAATTCGTATCTCAAATGAGCCAAGAAGCAATATGCAATAATGGCTTTATGTACTTTTCGAGCCAAAGTGTGGGTGTTCCAAGCCACATTCCAAGCCATATTGTGGTTGGCAGTATTCCTCTAAATGTGTTTCCAAACCACCCTCCTTTGATCAATTTTCATCCTCCTCAATTTGTACCATTTCAATGACCAAGATAATTAGGTATAGAGGGACCCACAACAATACACAATAATGCAATTCTTCATCCAATTGTACATAGTCCCCAACATGGCCCCTTGGCATCGCCACAACAAGAACCACAAGCAATAAGTTCCTATGATGCAATCCAGGACACATGTGAAGAGGTTGACTTGGTTTAGTCTCAAGAACCAATGGTGCCATCTTTTGAGAATGCCAACAAGCAATGCCCATAGTGAACTTCATTGGAGTCTAATGCGCCAAAACCTCCTAAACCAAAGAGGGCGCATAAAGGAAAGAATCAAGATGAAGAACTTGAGACACAAGATCATTCAACAACCACAAAAAACCATTTGTGTAGTGGGAGGATGCATGGACAGTACAACTCATTCACATTCGAGGATCCATGAGTGTGGAGTTCTCAAAGCCACCAAAGTAAGGGGTGGATATATGGTCCAAGGTAGCCATTCACATTCAAGGATCCATGAGTGTGGAGTTCTCAAAGCCACTGAAGCAAGGAGTGGATATATGGTCCAAGGTAGCCACACAGCTAGCATTGCTATTTTTAGAGTTTGACAAAGATGGTGAGGCATGCAGAAAAAATTGTGGACGTGTTTATGAGTCATATAGAAAGGATAAGACCCACAATGCCATATCAAGCAATGATCACATGATCATTTGTCAATGGTATGATCTTGTGGATGAATATATGTGGAATCATGCCAATGTTGTCAGTGATGCACATGCCTCGTATATTGGTTGGTTGTCTTCTTCAGAAGACATTATTACATCAGTCTCCAATGATCCAGGTGACCACATCCAAGAAGACATGGCCTCCAATGAGCCTTCGAATATCGGGCAAGATTAAATGACTAGCCAAGGAGCACGCAATAAGAAGGGTAGAAAGATAGAAGAGTCTCTCAGTGACATGGTTAGTACCGCCCGGCTAATCAATGTTAGCCAACCAAAAATCAAACCTAGAGGAAAAGAAATAATTTAAAGTGCGCAAGCTCGTTATCATGGATACACTTGCCTCCTCTGTATTTGGTCTGTTAGATGTTCTCAAAAGTCTTAAAAAGGAATGATGGTTTCAACACTATTTACAAGAATGGACGACAAAAGTCTTTTGATAATGTGTGTCATCGGTGTTGTAGTTGCTGTCATGGCAATGTTTAAGCTATGATTAAGTGATTTGGATGATAGGGACGATGACAATATGCAATTGCATACTTTGATGGAGTGCATGACTCGAGGTTACATTGCATGTCAATCTAGGATAGGTCATTGAAGGCACGATTGACAATCATGCTGGGCCTATCCAAGACCACAAACTTTCATGGAGCAGGGGCTTCTGGGGAGTTATTCAATTATGAGTTAGCAAGTGTATATTTGAATATCTCGTCATGAAATTAACACCACAAATGCGATGCAAGAACACCAACTATAGAAGAGCAATTCCTGTGGAGAAGCAGGTCTGTGTGGCTCTGCATCGCCTGGTGAGCAGCTCAAATTTGGGACTTATAGCTGATTTGTATGGAGTCTTAACTTCGTTTACACAATTGGCTATTCTGGACTTTTACGATGCATTGACTGCATTTGGATTGCATGGTATGTACATAAAGTGTCCAAAATCACAACAAATGCAAAAATATGTAGATGCATTTTAGGCCCTTCGAGGTATAACGCATGTTGTTGGTGCAGTAGATTGTAGTCATATACCCATCATTGCCCCAAGAGAGAACTATGAAGATTATTTTAATAGGAAGGGCTTCCATTCAATTATTTTGCAAATAAGTGTGGTAGCCAATTGTGTTGTTTGAGACTATGACGTTGGCTAGGTAGGTTCTATATACGATTGGAATGCTTTTCAATGTTCAGAACTAGGAAAACGATGCACAAACAAAGCTTTGGGACAATACTATCTAGTAAGTGATTGTGCTTATCGTGCATGCTTTTGGATGCTTCCTCCTTTCAAGGGTAGTAAGGATGGACTATTTCCATAACGTTATTATTGGAATTACATGCAATCAAGTACATGCTAGTTGAAAGGGCATTTGGCATCCTTAAAGCGTGATTTCGTATATTGTTGAAGAGATGTGACATGCTTTTACAAAATGTCCGGAAGATGGTGGCAGCATGCCTTGTTCTACATAATATATGCATTGTGCATGGAGATAGTTTTGATGATGCATGGATACGTGAAGCGATAGCGAAACTTGAGAGAGAAAGTAATGCACCTCGTCCCAGCAAAATAGTTTGAGGAATAGATTAGTAGAGGTTGCTACGCTAACAAACACAGGTACCACGCAAGCAATACAAAGAGCTCATGCAGTGGAGCCAACACTAGAGGCAATCCATCCTGGGGGAGCATCTCGAAGAGACAACATTGCTCGAGCCATGTTTCAAGAGAGGGAGAACACAAATGTGAGAAGAATCTTTGGTGATTCTACCTCTGTAGAGGAGATCAACGATGAAGACAATGGTGATTAAGGTTATGTAACATTTGTAGTGCAGGTGGAAAGGTGAAAAGAGGGGTGGTGTGCTAAAAAAAAATCCCTTTTTCCACCTTTCCATAGAGAGCTGGGTAGAGCCATGCCTTAATAGCATGTTGAAGGGGTTCAACTACCTTACTCTCTTTTTCATTACTAATGCTTTTAGTTCTATTGGTTACTTTTTTTTGTAATGCTTTTAGTTTTATCAATCACTTTTTTAAATTTTATTAGTCTTTTTTTAAAAATCCAACATCAATGATTGTGTTTAATCAGGTATTCAAATAATAATTATTATGTCAATAACGATCAACATCCATAGCATCCCTTCATTCACATGTGATTTGAGAAGTGTCCGGTGCATAGGTGGTGGCTGGTGTGTAAACGATTGCAAACGGAAGATGGATGGCCACTTATTGACCACGAAAAGTATCTGCCACCTAGTGTGTAAGCAGCTGGCAAACAAGTGACTGCCCAAGTCAACTTTTCCTGTGCCCACCAACTGGGTGCAGATTGGGAAGGCAATGGCGATGTGTAACCAGCCTAACACGATGCACTTGAGATATATATATATATATATATATATATATATATATATACATTAAAGTCCCACGTGGGCAACAAGGCACCTCTTTGTTCCTTTTTTGCTAAAGATAGATAGGTTTTAACTAGTAGCTCAGTTGTGGATGTGGAAACAAATAGCAATTTTAACTTATTAGGTTTAGGATCATTATATGGATGCCATGTAGGTTTGGTTCTCAGCTTTGGGACATTCATCAATTATAATTTAAATATATATTTTCTTTTAATATCTTCTTGGAGTCTTTTTTTTTTGCTAAGTGTGCAAGTGGTCATTAGATTTTCTTTTGGGTTTTCTCACTATTTTGAAACTATAAAAGTATCATTTATCCATCAACATCTATCTCACCATGCATTGTTACTTTGCAATATGTAAGCCATTCATTTATGTAGTCCTATTGATTGATTTGCCACACATCCTTGAATTTATTGCAATATATAAATGATATTTTTTCTCCATAGTAATACAAACATGACTCTCAGCTAAAAGTCATTAGCATCATATGACCTCCCAAACATCAATATATTGTCATGGTCACATTTGCTATGATGCAATGGCTACACTTGCATTGATGTGAGCCATTTCCTAATGTAGTCCTATTGATGAGCCACTTTGCATGTGTTATTCTTTTATGTTCTATAGAGGAATTATTATGAGATTTTTTCTCCAAAGCAATACCAACATGACCCTCACACCCAGCTCCATGATAGTCAATAGCATCGAATGGCCTAAAAACATCACAATGCTCTCATAATCACATTTACTATTATACAATGACTATGCTTGCATTCAAGCTCACTTCCTTTAAATATAAACAATACATTCCTTTCCTTCAAACTCATGTAGAATTAAATCTTATCTTGGTAAGGAATAAGTACTTTTCCCCAAAGCCCTCATTACCTTCAATTCTCTTTAACTTGAGGTTACTAGATAACATCCCAATAGAATTAGCTAGTCTATTCATATTCTGGGTACAAGAATGTTGTAAGTGGCTAGCCAACATAAGATGCATGTAAAACTAGGCAAGGTCTCAAAAATATATTTGAAGATCAACATGTATGAAAGACCTTAGGCCACAACTATGGGGTTTGTAGCTATAAATCACCACAAAAATTTCCTACTTTTAACTCTTCTCTACTAAGAGTGAGGGAGGAAGTGATAAAAAACCAGTGCTCTCCAATCTCACATTGAGAGGTTGCACATGTTTGCAAGTCTTATCTAATATGATTAAGCTAGTGGATGTGCTTAATCTGCTATTCCCCATTATATGGAGATAAATATGCTCTTTGTTGCCAAGCTAAAGAAGATTTAGAGGAGAGAGATTCAAATCTTATACATTAGATGGGGATGAAGATAAATTTCTCTCTATTGTTGGGATAAGAAAGCTTTAAGGAAAGCCATTGAGAATTTATCTAGTTTTTTTGCAAAAAGTGGAGGAGGTTAAGCTCTCCATAAGAAAAGATTTAGCTTACTAGAATGTCTCCTTAGTATAGGTTAGGACATATAAAAAATTTGGAATAATAAAAACCTATATTCATTTTATTATTGCAGTGCATAAAATGATTGTGTTGTCATGAGAATTCTACACTTTTTTAAAGATCATAGTAGACTTAAATTTATATGTGAAATTATACTTATCAAATAACCTCAAATACCAAAGTTAAGGATATAAGGCTAGGCTATATTGCTTAACTTTAGCCATCTCTCCTTTTCCCATTTTCCCTACCATATAGAACACAATTCTCCCATTTCCCACTTTCCTCCCATTTGAATTCTATCCTAGTCACTCATGATTGACTTTAAAACTAATATTATTCATTATATTATAGTATGCGATTAAGCCAATCATAGGGAAGTGTGTAAACTTGAGTTGACTTTAAAAGTAGCATGAAAGCATGATTGCGCCACAAGTGGAACAATGCACTTGCAAGATTTTGATTGTGTAATTGAGAAGATGAAACTATAATCAAAATTTGCAATTGTGAGGCCCCTCTATGATGTTGCAATTTTAATTGTAGTGCTTGTGTTAGATCCCATAGTGCAATGTTGCAAATCATAGTCACAATCATAACACAAATTGTAATGTAGTCCTAGAATTGCAATTGCTTGTGGACTAGCACCCTAATATTTATCCCTAGTGGCAACCCACATGAAATCATAGTTGTAAGTCAGAAATCACAATCACAACTATCAGTTGCTTTGATCCACTCTCTCTTTCTTCCTAGCTCATATAGAGAGACTAAGCACCAATTTCTAATTTGTTAGCTTTTATTGAAACTTTATCAAGTAACTTGTATTATAAATACATTTTTATTAACATACATTTATTAGATAATTTTTTAAATAAAATTTATTTTATAAGTAAAGTACATTGTATTAAAAAATGTGTCTATGTAATTAATATATAATAATATTAAAGATTTCAAGATATACTATGAATAACACTTTATATGAAACAATAGTTAACTTTTATGCTATATTATATCTATGCATGTGTTAATACTATTGGTATTATGAAGCTTTTTATTAGGAAGTGATGAGTTCCATTTTATGTATACTGATAATTTTTCTTAATAATATTATAATTTAAATGGGTATAGGGAACAATAACTTTATATTTTATATGTACATTAATACATATTAAGTTTAACAACTGTAGATGTATATAATGACATTGATACTAGCACATCAAGACAATTATCTCTCTTATTCAATCTCTCACTCACTTCATAACGAAGCATTTGTATGTTGATCTTGATTAAGGTAGTCACTTTCATCATTAAATACTTGGCCTTTTCTATTTCTAGTCCACTAGATCACTCTCAACACACACACACACACACACACACACACACACACACACACACACACACACACACACACACACACACACACACACACACACACACACACACACACACACACACACACACACACACACACACACACACACACACACACACACACACACACACACACACACACACACACACACACACACACACACACACACACACACACACACACACACACACACACACACACACACACACACACACACACACACACACACACACACACACACACAGAGTGTGTGTGTGTGTGTGTGCAGGTGGGAAGTGGATCATATCGTGAATCTAGCATTTCAAAACTTACATACATATTAGCGTATTGACTATTGAAAAAACAGTTGAATTAGAAAATTAAGAAAGAATAAAGATAGAACACATGATAGGGCCCATACTCTCCTATGAAAAGCTATGGTTCACTATCTTCCACTATGGACATTATGTTACAAGATATGTTTATCCATACATCATGCTTACAAAATAAAGAAAGTTCAAATACCAATTGAAAATGAGATTTAATATATTGAGGACATCTTTGGATGTTGCTACAATAGTTGCAAATACTTTTTGTTTATCAAATCATGATGTATTGACATCACATCACATCTAGAATGTGCAAAACCCGTAAAAAGACTTTGGAAACTCTAAAAGTTGATTTTGGATGAGTGAGAATCACTAAAAATATATTTTTGCAATGTCCTCTCATTTTATGTGCGAACTTGTCTAGGAAATCTTTCCAAAAAAGAGAATAATCCATGAAAGCTTTCCAAAAATATACATAAAGCGAAAAACATTCTATAAAGAAAACTTATTTTAATTTCAATGAAAATGTTATATTAAATTTATAACTAATGTTATTTATATTAAAGAAACCTCATTACATAAATTTAAAATATTGAAAATAAAAAAAAATCTAATGAAAATTAATTCTAATGTTAAACTTAAAATTCATAAATAACTTAGTACATTTCAATAATGCACAATCTCATGCTTACTTATTACAATATCATGTATATCATGTATATACTATCTAACATATACTTAATCCATTGTTAGACGGTATTACGAGTTGTGTGTAAAAATCTTACACTTAGACACCACAACTAGTTCGTAGGGATATTATAGAATCATCACCCATATGCATGCTAAAAATATAGTTGCCTAGAAAGGACAAGCATCGCCATTAACTTTTTGCTCAAGGGAGAACCATTTAAGGCCATTATTCCTTTTAGAATGTGCCTAGGTATGAAAAAGGAAGAACCATTTAAGACCATCGTCTCCTTATGTAGGTGCCTCTCTTAGCAACATAACCCCAAGTCGAGTATCAATTATCCACAATTGGCATGTTAGATACACAAGCAGAAATGTAGAATAAGAGCAAATATCATAAAAGAATACATTAAGATGACACAAGCTTTTTGCAAAGGAAAGCAAGTGCACTTTATTGCCAGTGAGGTAGAATATTTGGGCCACATTATGGGTGAGACAAGGATCATTGTGGATCTAAAGAAGGTACACTGCAATAAAGATCAGCCCATACAAAAGAATTCTACTTCATTGAGAGTATTTCTAGGACTATCCTCTTTTTATCATAGATTCATCAAGAATTATGCTAATGTAGTAGCTCCTCTCTTTGATAGATTAAAGAAAGATGTTTTCTTTTGGGATGCTACAACCACAAAGAGCTTTGATGAGTTGTAAAGTCTCCTTATTTCAGCACCTATTTTAGTGTGCCTAGACTTTTCTAAAGAGTTTGTCATCTATGTTGATGTTGGTGGCCATGGTATTGGGGTTGTTCTATGCCAAGAACATAATGCTATTGCCTATGAGAGTAGAAAGTTGGATGACAAAGAAAGAGAACTCTGCGTCTGTGTGCACGAAAGGTTAGCCGTACTTCATAAGGCAATGAATCTGAATTTTCCAACTTCAAGTGGAAAAATGGACTTCTTTGGTTCAAAGGCAGAGTATATTTGACTCCTTAGTCATCTTTTAAGAAAAGAATCTTATTCTTCTTCTTTGGCAAGGCATATTGGTTTGTTTAAAACCTTTTATAAGTTCCATGAATGCTTTTATTGGAAAGGATTTTGGAAAGATGTCAAAGAATTTATGATGCAATGCTTACCATACCAACAGAATAAAGATTCCAATTTGTTGCCTAGTGGTCTACTTCAATCATTACCCATTCCACATGGTAAATGGACTGATATCACCATGTACTTTATTACAAGACTACCTACCACCAAGAAGGGTTGGAATAGTATTTTTGTTGTGGCTCATTGTCTTATAAAAATAGCCTATTTTATACCCACCAAAGTCAAGTATTCACTGAAATAAGCAGCAAATCAATTTATGGAAGGAATTTTCAGACTTCATGGTTTACTATGAGGATTGTTTATGATAGAGATACAAAATTCATGGGGAATTTTTGGAAAAGTCTTTTTTACTTCTACGGAAACAAAATTGACTCCAAGTACATCTTACCACCCACAAACCGATGGTCAAACTGAAAGAGACAACAAGTGGTTGGAAGTATATTTTCTCCAATGTATGCCACAAATCTTTGCAAAAAAATATTCAAAATAGTGAGCATAGAACAAAAGAAAGAGCATCACACTAATCTTCACAAAAAGAGAAGGTAAGCTTATATATGATTACCTGCCATGGTGCTCTTTGAGAGCTCATCTTAGAGAGCCCTTATTGGAGTTTTGGTGGAGAACCAAATGCTAGCCACTGATCTCTTAATTATTGAAGTTTCTCAACATAAGCGACATGCTTCACAACATTATGTGATTTCATATTTGTCATTTGTGAAAGCTCAATGCACATTTCAACAGGACAATCAACTAATATTCTAGAATTTCTTATGGTGTATAAATGCTTGGTTGCTAGACAATGTGTAGTATTACTTTGAATATATATATTTGCTACATGAATTGAGTAAAGCCCTGATATAATCCAATAACTATAAGTATTCAACTTATTAGCATCCACCTCATCAAGATGCATGGGTCTCTTCTCATTGTTGTCTTGTACAAAAGGCATAAGATATGCTATTATTGCTAGATTTATGGGATTCTTTATGAAATATGTGGTTAGCTTCTCCACATAATCCCAACATAGTGACCGATAAGTATACAAAGGAGGTGCCTCATAGCACCTATCAATGAGAATAGTAGCTCACTATTTTGGACAACTTGGAATGCTGATATAATGTCTTTTATGCCCTTTGCCTCCTCAAATAAGGTCCAACCCATTTTTTTCAAAGAGTATTCTTCTTCCTCTTTAATAGTACAAAGTGAAATGACAAAGAATCAAGTTTGTATACTATATTTTTCCCCTTGATCTTAACAAGATTACATGGTATTCCCTCTTTCCCAACACATCCATCTATTATCTTCTCTATGATACCATATTGCTGAAAAAAATACAATATCACTCTTTAAAGTAAATAAGAGAACATTGTCAGCCCTTTTTCCTTGACTATCATAAACATCCACATACCATGGATACACAAAATCACCACTATAAAACTCAACACCACAAGATTTTACAAAATTCAAGATAAATATACTCATAAGGGATTCTTCCATAAAATGAAATATTAAAATTTGAGATTAAGTGTGGTATGAGATCTAACCATAAATAAATGTGCTTATGTATCAAATCTCATGGATTATTTTGGCCCTAAGTTAGCATTAATTATGTTTTTTTTTGCAAGAAACATATAGTAGAAAATTTGCAATGGACTTTGGTCAAAAGATCAAATTCTTTAATAGTGAGACTTAGCCGTAGGCTTAACCACATGGTCAAGTGATAATGAAATGTTGAATGTCAAAGTGATATGAGATATAGTGAAAAATCATTGTGGTTATGTAGAAAATCTCATGGATGATTTTGTCCCTTAGTTAATATTGGATTTCTTCTCCATGTAAGTTTCCTATGCAAGGATGGTACTCTAGGAACTTTGCTAAGGTTTTTGGCCATGTGGTTAATTCCTATTTAATCAAAGAATGAGATTTAGTCCAATTTGAGATCCACCCATATATCAATGTGGTTATGTAGCAATCTCACGACTCCATTTGGCCCAAAATTAACATTTTAATTATTATGCATGTAAGTTTCCCTTGAAAGGAGTCATATTGTAGAAATGTTGCCATTATTTTTAGCCATGTGGTCAAATATTATTTAGTCATAAGACTTGTCTATGAGATTAGAAAATTTACTATGGTTTTTTACCATGTGGTTTTTAAAGGCTATTTGAATAGAGGATGTGGTTTATTGTGATATGAGATTCACATATAAACAAATGTGGCTATGTAGCAAATCCCATAGATACCAACATAAGGTAATGTGAAAAAAACTTGAAAAATGGAGATTTGATCTCATGGTGAAACTTACAAGATATCTATATTTTTATAAACTAGTTTCATAACCATATGAAGAAAGTGGTTCATTTGTTGCAACATGTTGTAAAATTGGATTTGACTATACAGCCAAATATCATTTTATAGTGGAATGAAAAAAATGGTCTCATGGTTTGCAAGATGTAGATTAGATTTGATCATATGGCCGAATGAAATGTGAATGGGGGATTCTTAGATGCTAGCAATAATAACAAATTGAAAGATTTAATCATATGGCCAATTTTTATTTTATAGTGGAATGGACAAAATGGCTAGATTGTGGAAAAATGATATGATATTTGTATATGACCATATAGATAGGAAGTTATGCAAAATTGAAATGAAACAAATGGTTTATGGAAACAAAGTGGTTCTCGTCTGTTGCATGTCAAGTTTTAACCCCATTGACAAATTTTCTATAAATATAGTAGATAATTAAGGAGTTTCAAGTAGAATATGGTCTTCCTTTTTGGAGATAGTATAGAATACGTTTGTCTTAGAATATTTTGCCATACGGCCAAATCTAGTATACCCAAAATTTTATAGATTTAGTCTTAATTTTTTAGGATTGATTCCTAAAAAGTGATTTGTTTGTTTAAATGTGAGATTTGACCACATGGCCAAATTATAGAAAGTAAGGAATTCTAAGTAGAAAATAGTCTTTCTTGTTAGATGTAAGTAAGGGTTGATAATTCAAGAAAGCATCTGACCAAATGGTGAAATGTCATTCTTGTAGTAGAATAAACAAAGTGGTTGATTTATTGCAAGATATTATGGTATTGCAAGATTCCTTGTTTTGTCCAAGAGATAGCTTAAAGAGAAGATTTGGCCGTGTGGCCAAATCTTATAATGTATTGGAAAAAATAACAAAAATTACATATAACAAAAATTACATCTTATATTTTTGACCACATGGCCAAATCTCAATTTGTATTGGATAAAATAACAAAATATACTTCTTATATTATAAATTTTTTTAAACCATAGTCTAATCTATAGATTGATGAAAGATCATAATATGTGTTGTTAGAAGATAAAATTGCATCCTATGAAAAAAAATCATATATTAAATTCCATGTAATATGCTTTATTGACTATTGGTAAGTATTATATGGCTATATGTTTATTGTAAAATCATAAAGAATATAATGATCAAATATTATGAAAATGCTTTTACTATGAAAATATAGTATAATAGAGAGTGTTATATAATAAAGTATAATAAAATGCATAAGAACTTAATAGAATATTCTAATATTAGTGAACGATACAAGAAATATAAGGCTAGATTTAGCCTGAAGGTGAAACCTTAAGGTATATAGCATCACACAATAGAAAGAAAGGTTAGTGTTTTGAAAGCACTCATTGATGAACGAATTACACAAATTCTTTATTTCATATTCACATCCAAGAGAGTTTTTTCAGCATTACACAAATCATATATTTCATATTCACAGCAAAGAGAGTATTTTCAGCATTGCCCAAAATCATGTTTTTCATATTCAGAGCAAAGAAACTATCATTTGCAGGGTAGTGGAAATAAAAAAAGGCAAGCACTCCAAGATATCAATCAAGAAATCGGAAAGAAGAAGAAAACATTAAATTTCCAAGAGTAAGTGCCAAATCTCATTGTTACAAAAGTAAAGATTGTATTTAATTTTCATGTGTGATTCTTATTTAGATAATGCTTGTAGTGCTTCATCTTAATATCATTCTATACTAATCATATGAAATATTAGTAGTGTGATTTGTAGTAATTTCATGGGTTAAATTGATCAAGAGAGAGTATGCATTAGTAGATATTAGAAAAGAGGTGGAGAATTACACTACAAGATATAGACCTTATAGCGACGTTTAAAGCGACGAAAATACAAACAACAAAATTTGCCCCCGTCGTCGCAAAAAGTGTCATTATTGACGACGCCATAGAACCATCGCTATATACGTCGCTATATGCGTCGGTTACAGAGAATTTGCGACGCATATAGCGACGGTTACAGAGAATTTGCGACGCTTATAGCGACGCCAATAGCGACGCGAGCAGTAAATTTGCAACGCAAATAGCGACGGTAATAGAGAAAAAAAAATTTGTGGCAGGATAGCAAGCTGCCCTGCCACATATAGCAATGTGTGCTGTATGAGAGCCATACAAAATAGTTTCTGCACTGCTGCATACAAAGCGTTTGCAAACAAAAAGAATGTATACTGAAATCATAAAACTGATACATGAAATAAATACATGATCGCATAAAATGCGATTGGTACAATCATGAAACGATATCACTAATACACAGAAAATGTCTACATAGATCAGGCGACTAAAAACTAATGGTGTGTGAGCTCTAAGGATCCAAGGGCGAGCTACAAATCCTCGTCCCCCGAAAGCTCGTCCCGCTGCAAAGGAGCATCAAACGGATTCTGCAGAAAAAGAAACAACATATCAATCCACCATACAATAATGCATTCAAATATCTCATGGTAACTACGGACAAGAAAGATGAGTGACTTACAGGGCCGCCGCGTCTATACAATCGGTCGATCAATGCCCTGACACCGTGCCTCTCTGCATATCGAGTCTCAAGGCCTTGCGGATCGCGATTTGTAATGGAGTGCTGCAAAGAAAACAAAATGCTAACTGTTAGAAACATGATTGTCAGTACAAAGAATATCTCAAAAAAACAAATAAGCAAAACAAAAGAGAAACTTACAAAGTCCTCCAAATATGTCCTATGGCCGCCACTCCCAAGATGATGCATTGATCCGGCCTCGATTCGTGCCCTCGCCGCCTCCTGCTGTGCTGACTCCAACGTCCTGACGAATCTGTAGCCTCCTCCCTCAGTCGGCGCCAGTTGTCTGCATCTAACCACTCGGGCTTTGGAGCCCCACTCTTGATTGCCTTGCGTGCGTCAGATCATCTATGTGACATGTATGCACGCATGCAATCCATCATCCAGCCCGTAGAGAATCTATTTACTGCGGCTGGCACCGGGAACTCCTCGTGCAAGGATGCTACTATGTAGTCCTTGCTCCCCTCCGGTATGTTCCTCCAATGATCCAGGACGTTGTGCCGAAAAACTTGTTGGCACAACTCCCTCATGCGAGCCATCACCCTCCTCCCCTCATCATTCATGATGATGGCTCCTGACCTGCTATCCACTAGGTATCCATAACCCCTAGGAGTATGCCTAAGATGGGCCCTCTCCCATCTCCGTCCACGCTCCTGGGCATATCCAGGAGATGCCTGTACATCCGGTGTACCGACGGGGGTACCCTCTCCCTGAGTGCCACTCAAGGGGGTGCCACCAAAAGGCGTGCCATCTGCCGACGGCTGCGCAAAAGCCGGAGTAACTGGAGTGGACGTCCCCACAGGTGTGACAAATCCTGGAGATGACACAGCTCCAGCTGAACGACGAGACGGAGACACCACATCCGTGTCTCCATAGCAGCACCCCCCTGATCCTCCTGTAGTCGCAGTCCCTCCCTCTGGCCCAAGTCGCGAGCGTCGAGATCGTCTGCTCGAAGCTGAAGCATCTGATCGCGCTGAAGCTGATCTAGCTGAAGCTGATCTAGCAGAGCGCCCTGACAAAGAACGAGACAGCTCCTGATCTGCCATCTCTCTGAATCTCGCAAGCTGATCTGGAGACATGCGTGCCATCATGTCCTGAAACTCCTCATTGCTCATCCTGAAAATGTCAATACCTGCACAAATAAAAAATGATGTTAGAATAATCAATTTAAACTATACAAAGCACATTAATATAAATCATTTTTTAAAAATCCCTCTTAAAATGCATATCTTATCTACCTTTATGGAAGATCTAAACAACGAATTGAGTAATACAATTCTCCAAGAATGAAGTATTCTATGGTCCCATGTTAATCTCCTGACACAACTCTGCATACACTGGAAGGTCGATAGACATGTCAGCACAAAAGAACGAGTCTGCCTCGTTCTCAAAAAATTATACGACTTCTGTATTTCCATCATTGTTAGCCAATGCAGGCTCCAAGCTTGCGGTGGCCTCCACCCCTTGTAATATCGATCCCTCTATTTGCATATTTTCTTCATCTATGCCTGGAACATCGCTTTGATCATATACTCTCGCACCTCGAGGAGTTGAAGGTATAACATACCACCATCGAGGTTGTCGGGGGTTTGGATAGAAGATTACCTGTTCACAAACACTTACAAAGCGAGTTCAAACCATTGTGACATAAACCATGTCGTATTACAATTAGCAAGCAAATGACTGTTTGTACCTGTTCACAATGGGCCGGCAACACAAAGGTGTCGCGCAAATCCGTCCATTTTTTTTCGGAATCTATTTCGAGAAATCCAGATGGACCTCGTCGAACTATTGCTCCAGCTCCTCCAAGTACCACTTTGAACCACTGCACATCGAATAGTATCATGGAGAAGCTACGGTAATCCACCGTAATAATACTTTGCAAGTTCCCAAAATACTCCATCTCATCCACAATCGTGTTCGGATCCGTTGCTCGTCGCTGGCTCTCTTGCTCAAACCTTGCCATGACACCCCAGTCCATTGTGGAGCACATTTTGTCAATACGCTCCACCCGAAAATGCCGTCCGCGCGACCACGCTGCACTATATATTTTGTACTGCACATTGAAACACTCAAATTAGATGTAGCAAGCAAATTTAGATACGACACATTCTAAACCCCTCATTACCTTTGGACTACATCCCCTCGAGAACTCCCACTCCTCCATTGAGACCTCTGTCCCTTCGCTGGATGCTGCGGTCAAGGCTCCATGCAACCATCGTGTTGACATAAACTGCGGCATCTCCTCCATGCCTTCGGGATATCGAATCAGTCGGTGACGCGTACTGCGTCGGAATTCATCTCGCGCTTCCTCTCGATCTTGCCTTGCAATCTGGTACTTGGCGAGCCACGTCTCCATGGAGGCATGGTGCAACATACAAAAGCGATTCACCTTCTCTTCCATTGAGGCATCCATTCTTTTTTCCACCCCATTTCCAACCACCATATCTCCAGTCAGCCTATCATCGTCCTTCAGTGTCCATAGCATTTCATTGTCTGGTTCCACCGTTGGTAGCCATTGTGAGATATGCACTAATGCCTCTGACACCAACCAACCTTTTGCCATGCTACCTTCTGGACGAGCTCGTTGTCGCACAAAGCCTTTCAGGGTTTTCATGAAGCACTCCAAGAAGAACATCCATCGCGTATGGACAGGTCCAGCAATCTCCACTTCGTCCACAAGATGCACAAGAAGGTGAACTTGTATCGTGAGCATGCTAGTGGGCAGGTATTTCTCAAAGAGACAGACCGTCTCAACTGCTCCCCGCCTTGCGGATTCAATAGAGCACGTCTTAATCTCTTTCTGTGAGATCCATTGCACCAAAGTCGAAAACTTGTAAATGGCCCCGCGAATTTCTGGAGTAAGGCATCCTGCGATCACGATCGGTAGGACAAACTGCCACAAATGAGAAAGCATTATGAATAATGGCCACTTTTCAAATTGCAAAATGCCCACGCTAATTACAATCCATTCTGTTCACAAACCTGACATATCTTATGCCAATCATGGGATTTTAGCCCAGACATTTGGTCATCTTTAGAAAATGCGGACCTGAGAGAATGCATCATACCCGTCGAAGTGCGGATAGACTTGATTACTTGCTTCACAATGCGCTCTTCTTTGGTAGACAAAACCCAGGGAGCGCGAGGAAGCTGCACTCCCCCTTCAACACTCGACTGTGGCCAAAGCGCCTCCATCTGTGGTCCCATAGCAAGCTACCCACATTTTTGAAAATATGCATGGGATCCAACAAGTGGTTGACCTGTAAGTGGGTCCAATATGGAAACTCGTAGAAAAACTGAGAACCGTCGCATTCCATTTGAATGTGATCTTGATATACCATCTTCTTCATGGTTCGTGACCTTCGGGAGTCTAACTGTGGCCCACACAATGGACATGCATGATAACCTGAGGTAACCAAACCTGTAAGGCGATCCACGACCTAGTGAATACTTAATTGAATGAAATAAAATATAGATATTACCAGCGAGAACAAAGGTCTGCTCACTTGAGCACTCTCCCAATCCTGGAAAGTCATGCATCGTTCACATGAGAATGACTCGAATGTTGGCTGACCGTCGACCATCGCGCCTGCTCATATCTTGCACCGTGACCCCCTCCTCCCACAAAATCTTAAGCTCATCGACTAATGGACGAAGATACACGTCCATATTTTTTACTTTGTAGCGGCCCGGGACGAGCAAGCTAAGGATGAGATGTCCTTTCTTCGTAGAAAGCCATGGAGGGATGTTGTAGTTGACAAGCACTATAGGCCACACACTGTAAGAAGTCGAGTGCAGACCGAATGGGTTCACACCATCCATGGCGAGACCGAGCCAAAGATTCCTTGGCTCTCACGCAAAGCCTGGGAAGGTAGAGTCAATGTGGCTCCATGCGCGCGAATCCGCTGATATTCATTGAACTCCATCCGTGGACCTATTCTGCACATGCCACGTTGTCAAGCTTGCCATGGGAGACGTGCGAAACATGTGGTTTATGCGGGGGATGAGCGGAAAGTGTCTGAGAACTTTTTGAGGGATGGTTTGCCCTTGCAAGTCCTGTCGATACCTGTGAGCACCACACTTTGGACATGTCTCCATAGTCTCGTATTCATCTCGAAACAATATGCAGTCGTTGATACATGCATGGATGTTATTGTAGTCCATGCCAAGCTTCCGTAAAACATGTCGTGCATCATCACGAGACTCAGGCATGGTATTTGCAAGTGGCAATATATGATATTTCAATAACCTGAAAAAAATCATAACACACCTTGAAAAAACACAAATGTTTGCAATAATACTGTTTTAAAAAAAAAACAATGAAGCCTGTGTGCAAGGTACCTGAATAACTCAGTCACACTCATATCGCTCCAACCGTATTTTGCTTGCACACTTAAGAGTGCAAGCAATGTCTTCAACCGAGATACTCGGCACCCATCATATAATGGTATGGATGCTTCCTCTCTAAGCGGGTCAGATGTCTCAACATCCATGGGAATCAATGCATCGATCATTGCCTCCATCTCAAGCTCCAAGATTGTAGGCAGGTCGAGAAGGTTGTCTGTCTCCTCTGGCATTGACGGTATAGATGGGCCTTGCGAGTGGTCGATTGGCTCCTGCAATCCATCCATCGCACGTCCACGAACTCTTCTAATTGGCCGCAAAGGGTGCACTCCCCCTTGGGTCGAGACATCACCCCCCTGGATAGAAAATTTGCCAACAAGACCCAATCTTATTGTGTATGGTTTTCAATTAGCTTGAGAGTACAATGCATGATTAATATTAACTTCAAATTACCGTTTGCTAAAAATCCGCAATCGCCTGATCAATGATCTTAGATTGAAACTCGCCAAATCGTCGTACGTGTTCTATAGACAATCAGCGTTTTCATCTAATTGCCAACTTGCATTGAGAGCAAGGACATGGGACACGCTGATTAAGATACGTCTCGCGGTCTTGAACAATAAGACCTTCTTCGTTTTCCATCTTATCTACATTACAGTAAACGAGGATTAAATGGATAGCTTTATGGAGATGTACATCAAGTTGCAAGTTGACCATAAATCTTGCATTGTATATAGTAGTTGAGAGATATTCCGATGTTATATCTCGGCCTTGTATCATGCTCAAGGATTTGTTTGTCCCGATAGATAATTATTTGTTATATCTCGGCTTTGAGTATAAGTAATCCATTTTAAAATTAATGCGCGCCATCTATGAAATTTAATAACTATAGTAATAAAATTTATTTCAATCAATTCTACTCATAGTCATAAGACCTTAGAGAAATTATCCTATACTCAATTTAAGGGTTTCTTCTTCTATAACAATACTTTTGGGTTCATTTTGATGAAGTACCTTAATGACCATTAGCTAGGGTATCATTTTCTTTTAGTCCTTCCGTTGACTAGTTGGCATGATTTCTAATTTGGCATGCCTATAAAGTTAATACAAAAACAATGAATTATGCATATCACAATTAGATCCCCTACTTGGACATTATGAAGGAATTGACCATTTTTAAGCCATCTTAAATAGTTACCAATGTACGTGGCCCATGGCAAAGCACATTGCATACCATTATCAATAAGTCTATTATCTTAAATTTCCTTCCCCTCCCTCTCCCTCTCTTTCTCTCCCTCTCTCTCCCTCTTTCTCTCTTTCTCTCACCCTCTCCCTCTCCCTCTCGTTCTCTTTCTCTCCCTCTCTCATTTCCTTCCCCTCCCTCTCCCTCTCCCTCTCTTTCTCTTTTTCTCCCTGTCCCTCTCTATCTCTCTTTCTCTCTCATTTCCTAAACAAGCAAAAAATAAAGTGATTTAAACATCCTCCAAGCAAAAGGGAGAGGGAGAGATACAATGCACTCTCCCTCTCTTTCTCTTTCTATCCCTCTCTCATTTCCTTCCCCTCCCTCTCCCTCTCGCTCTCTTTCTCTCTCATTTCCTCTCCTAAACAAGCAAAAAATAAAGTGATTTAAACATTAAACAAGCAAAAGGGAGAGGGAGAGAGAGAATGCACTCTCCCTCCTTCTCCCTCTCTTTCTCTTTCTCTTTCTCTCCCTCTCTCATTTCCTCCCCCTCCCTCTCCCTCTCCCTCTCTTTCTCTTTCTCTTTCTCTTTCTCTCCCTCTCCCTCTCTTTCTCTCTTACTCTCTCATTTCCTTCCCCTCCCTCTCCCTCTCTCCTAAACAAGCAAAAAAGAAAGTGATTCAAACAACAAACAACCAAACCCGTCGCGAGAGAGAGAATGCACACACTCTCTCTCACCCTCTCCCTCTCCCTCTCATTCTCTTTCTCTCCCTCTCTCATTTCCTTCCCCTCCCTCTCCCTCTCCCTCTCTTTCTCTTTTTCTCCCTCTCCCTCTCTATCTCTCTTTCTCTCTCATTTCCTAAACAAGCAAAAAATAAAGTGATTTAAACATCCTCCAAGCAAAAGGGAGAGGGAGAGATACAATGCACTCTCCCTCTCTTTCTCTTTCTATCCCTCTCTCATTTCCTTCCCCTCCCTCTCCCTCTCGCTCTCTTTCTCTCTCATTTCCTCTCCTAAACAAGCAAAAAATAAAGTGGTTTAAACATTAAACAAGCAAAAGGGAGAGGGAGAGAGAGAATGCACTCTCCCTCCTTCTCCCTCTCTTTCTCTTTCTCTCCCTCTCTCATTTTCTCCCCCTCCCTCTCCCTCTCCCTCTATTTATCTTTTTCTTTCTCTTTCTCTTTCTCTCCCTCTCCCTCTCCCTCTCTTTCTCTCTTACTCTCTCGTTTCCTCTCCTAAACAAGCAAAAAATAAAGTAATTTAAACATTAAACAAGAAAAAGGGAGAGAGAGAGAGAGAGAATGCACTCTCCCTCTCCCTCTCCCTCTCTTTCTCTCCCTCTCTCTCCCTCTCCCTCTCCTTCTCTTTCATTTCCTCTCCTAAACAAGCAAAAGAGAACGATTTAAACCTTCAACAAGCAAAAGAAAGAGAGAGGGAGACTCACCAATGAGATATGGCGAGCGTGGGGCGATTTCTCTTTGCAATGAGGGCTCCTCCTCTCCTTCGCGAACAACGGCAGCGGCGGCGGCGGCAGCAAGTCTTCTTCCTCTTCTTCTCTCACAAAGCCTTCACTCTCTCCCTCGCTCTCGCTCTCAAAAGTCGAAGCAAAAGAAATGAAAACGACGCTCGGATTTCAGCCGCGCTTTTTTTCCTGTGGCGTCGCTATTTGCGTCGCAAATCGGTAATCGGCATCGCTAATTGCCCAATTCCTTGTAGTGTCACTACTACCAAATCAGTGTAGTTTAACTCAAAATCAGAAATAAAGTAAGGAATAGTTTAAAACCTGTTGTAGTTAGTAGAAGTAAGCAATATGTGCTATTATGAGGAATGTAATAGAAATCACCCGTGAAGTAGAGCAGCACGTGGCGATCATTCACTGTCCTATGGTTGAACCCTTGGAGCAAGATTTTTGATTTGAAGATGGATTCGGTTTTGGTCACAATACCTAGATTTGAATCAAAATTTAAACTACACAATCTTTTTCAGTTGAGAAAATGAATCAATAGAGAATACTCAAAGAAGAGCAAGGAGATAGAAGCACTAAAGATTAGGGCCGCAAAACTTGCGGTAAGTGAGGAGCGATAGGAGCAGAGATAAAAATGTAGAGGATTAGGGATGCAAAATCTGGAACTGTAAAAATGCAATAGAGAAAACACTAAGGTTAGAGAGTCGTGTGAAAGAGAAAGGGAGGGAAAGAGAAACTCATTTTGAAAAACATCATGATTAGTTGTAAAGAGTGACCTCATGAAAATGATCATTTAATGTATCGTGCTATTCGGGGACTGTCACTAAGGTGGCTTCAAAATCCTCAATGACATTACACATTACATATTAGACACATTAAATATGCATAATCTTATAAAATACGATTTAAGACATTTTAAACATATTTATTATTTATTAATAAAAGTAAAAATAAATATATTTTATATTTTGATACTATATTTTATAATATGCACATAGTACGATATATTAATATAACATGATTTAGACTAAAATAGTATAATATAAAAATAAAATACAATATGATACATTTTACTATTGTGAAAAAAGTAGGTAATTTAAGATTTATAAATATTTAACCATGATACAAATTATCTTTCCTTCTCAAATAGCTTCTAATTGGTGGTGAAATTTTCTCAATCTTTATAGCTTCATGTCATAGAAAATGAAATCTCCTATTCTTTGGAGGTCCTTATGATTTCAATATTCAAGCATGAGGTCAATAGTTCTCATAAAATATATTTATCATTGTTGTCATGTGGAATACATGAAATAAAAGTTTTGATCATTTAATCAAATATTTTCTTATGAAGATCACAAAGACTATTAATCCTTGTTAACATACAATAGAGGCTTCGACCATTTGGCTAAATCTTGTTCTATGGACATCACAAACAATTATTATCCTTGCTATTATCTAGGTTACATACAATATATGTTTTAACCATATGAATAAATCTTTTCTTGTAAACATCAGAAAGAATTTTAATCCTAAGTATTATGTAAAATACTTGCAATAGAGGTTTTGACCATTTGGCTAAATCTTTTCCCATAAAGATCACAATGAATTTTTATCATTGTTGTATGTACCTTGCTTGAGGTTTTGATCATCTAGCTAAATATTTTTCTATGGAGACCACAATGAACTTTTATCCTTTTTGTCATGTGGAATACATACAACAAAGGTTTCAATCATTTGACTATGTCTTTTTTTGTGGAGATCACAAAGAATTGTTATATTTGCTATGGTGTGGAATAAATACAATAGATTTTTTACCAGGTGGCTAAATCTTTTTCTATATATATTATAAACAATTTTAATCCTTGTTCTCATGTTGAATAGATTAACTTTTTCCAATGAGAACACACAAAGAAGTTTTTGTTTACACAAAGAGTAGCTAATAAAATAAAGTAAAACCAAGGGCAACTAAAAATAATAGAAGAATATTTTTTTCTTTAATTTAGGGAAACTAAAAATAATAGAAAAAACTTTTTTTCTTTAATTTAGGGCATAGTTCATTAGAAAGTTTATTTTTTTCCATATGGTCAAATCTATCCCCTTTATGTAAGATGTTTCCATTAATATTTTGTATTATGGATATTGGACTCATTCTATCTAATGTTTCAGTGCTTTTTTCTTTTCAATGAAACTTGATACTTCATTGTATTTAGCAAATTCATTACTATTTTCTTCTTTCTGAGAGATGACAATATAAAAATTATAAAATCTCCATTTTCTCACTTTTATAGGTGTTATGAATAATGAATTTTATTTTGGAGAAACTGTGAATTTGCTAGTTGATCTTGAGATTGTTGCACTTGGGAGAGTGGATGCAATACATCCAAATGAGACATACCATAGAGAAACACTTCAAGATGGATATATTTCAGTGTGGCTATTGATAAGTGTCTAAATGTAGTGGCATATTTGCTATTCCCAACAATTAATGCAATGAAGATTCATGAAGCTATAGGTGGTTTTGCAAAATGGGGAAAGAAAGATGTAGTGGTTGTTTCAAACTCAATAACCATCCATAATGAAGGAGATGATTATGAATCAAACCATGTCCTACCTTCTAAGGATATTGATATGTTTAGCATTCGTGAATGTTGGAGAGTGATGCTATGGACAGAAGGAAATATGATGTGTGTTGGGACAAGGGTTATGTTATTGGCTTTTCCATATGATGTGATAAACTTTGAATAGCTAGGAGAAGAGGATGTTGGTGTGGTGGTAGATAAAGCCCTTGATCAAACCACACGAACATATATAGGTGACAACCTCCACTCTGTCACTTTGGAAATATGGCCTATTAAATAGGTCACCTTTGATGATGGAACACCATTGCTACAACAATCATACATGCAATTTATCTCTACAAATGCTTGTGCCCAAAATATGGAAGTAACCCCTTTATATGACACCCTTCTATATGTAAAAATTGTATAAAAATGGTGTTTTCCAGGAAATCTTCCAATGCTTTGCATACTAAAGGCAGATCACAACAAAAAGGCAAATCTGATAGCAAGGGACGTAGTAAATCACGTAATAAGGATATTGGATGCCATCACTGTGGCAAGAAGAGTCACTTCAAACATGATTGCTATAAATGGAAGAAAGAGAAAGGAAAGGGCAAGAAGACAGATGACGGCAAGGAAGACAAGAAAGAGAGTCAGCTTGCTAAGAAGGACAAGCCACCAAAGTCTTGTAAATGCATATTCCTAGGATATAGTGATGAGGGTGAGATGGGGTACAGACTATGAGATCCTGGAGAGACAAAGATAGTATGCAACAATGATGTTATCTTTTGTGAAGATCGCATGCATAAGCAACCGATAAAGATTGATGAGGAGGTCATAAAGGTTGTTTTCAGGGAAGATGTACCTGTTGGACAGTAGTTTATATCCAGTGGATAGCAGCATATACCTGCTATAAATACTCCTAAAAATGTAGGAAATGGTGTTGGAAATGACCAGCAAGGTACTAAACCCCCTTGGCTAGGGTTGGTGGCTAGGTAGGGGTAGCTTGGCACGCCCTCCTTGAATTCAACCTGATTCATTATTCAAATTTCTATTGTGAGCTTGGGTCATATATTCCTTTCACAGACATTGAATCTAGATTTACAAGCACAAACAACAATGAAGGCGAGTTCTTAGGATATCTGCTAAGGTGGAGTCCTCATCTTGATGCTGGCGTCGCCCTTCTTAGTCTTTCTTGCCTTGGCGTCATTTTCCATTATCTTCTGAGGGATAGAGAATACCCTCTTTCTAACCTCTCTCCTATGTAATAGGAGTGAGCAATTTTGCTATAGTTTCAGATGACAGCTTCTCTAAGTTACTAACCATTGGTTCTCATCTTAAGATCCCAATCTAGGATTTTAATTGATCCGTTGGTAACCATTTTCCTATCTTAGAATTCTATCAGGATTCTAAGTTCACCCTAGGGTTTCCTCCCCTCAAGATAGTAAAAACTTGTGTTCAATTTCGTAGATGAATCCTACTCTCATCAGTTTGACAGCATGGGCGTACTTTGGATTCATGGGGTATGGTCGCTACTTGACTGGTGTTGCGTCGGGTGTCATGGGTATGTTGTGAGTCACCACACTCAGGTCTACCCCTTTGAGCTCTTCTAGGGACCAAGCAAAGACGTGTGTATACTTCCGCAAGAGAGCAATGAGACATGTTTCCTTTTTCTTGGTCAAGTCATTGGCTATAAAGATAGGTCATGGACCTCCTTGACCTTAGCAAGTCCCTCAATTGGTTCGCATGCTTGCCCTATCATTTGGCTCCCAACAAGATCACCGCCCTATCTCCCTTTTTGAACTTTGTGACTCGTTTTGACAAGTCTTGTGGTTTTCGCTATTCTTCTATCTACGTTTCTTTAGGTAGCTTGTGTCATTCCTCCCTCAAAACCGTCGGTGTCTTAGTTGGACGGGTAGGTCCCCCTTGATGCATCTAGTCTTGGGGGGTTGAGGTATTTTAGGATCACTATTTGAGCTAACTTCCGATTCAGAATCTAACTCTCCATATTTGCTAAAAGAGGGGCTCTCTCCTGGTGGTCGTAGCTCAGAAGGTGAGTTTGTTCGCAGCAGTGGTGTGTCACTTGGCGAGCTTGTTTCTTGTCTACATCAATACGGAATGCACTAATCCACAACCTCTTCCTTGTCTAGCTCATCACGTGCTATGGGTTGAAATTGCATATATCCAATACGCGCATTTAAGTCACCTAAGTCCATCACATGTCCTTGTTGCATATATGTGCATGCATCCATACTCAAATCTTCAAAAGGCTCTTGTGAATCCACTTCATGTCATGCATCATGTCATGCATAGAAGGGGAATTGCTTATGTGAAATGTAACATCCTACAATGTACATTGGTGTAGTGTGCCTAAGCATAATCCATATGTACCGCATATGTCGATCTACTTTACATACATCAATCATTCCTTTCAAATGACATTTGTATATGCATGCAACTCCTCCTTGCCCTCTTTTTCCTACACGTGACTGATATGCGCTATGAATTATGTGCCTTGGGATATCCGTAATTCTACATGTCTCCCACTCCCATGTCTCGGCAAGGAACACAATGTCAGCATCACTAACCATAGCATTAATGCTTTCACCTTTATGCCATGGAAACCCTCTGCAATTCTCCAAATCAACATCTTCACAAGCACGTAGCTCCCATGGGTCGTGCATCCCTATGCATCCTTTGAAGTATTATCACTAGATTTATTTCGCTTATTGCATTGCTTCCAATGTTCCTCCTGTTGCATGAGGGTGCGATCCTCATTTACATAAAAATCAATTCCCTTGAAGTATACTCGACTACTATCTAAAATTATAATTCTCTTATGTGCACCCAATAGAGTGCATACAATGAATCTTGCCTTCCCATCGTCTTTCTTCTTGCCCATATGTCGAGCACCAAAGATGGGTACATCTGCCATGGAAAAATGCTTACCAAAAAACTCCATGACTTCCGTAGTAAGAGATAGTGCAGTTTCATCATCTGTTTTGGGCAATCCCCAAATAACCAGGTTTTCGGCCCGGTTTTCTGTTTCTTTACATTCACGTGCATCCACATCATCTACCACTTCATCACCACCCTCTGCATGAAGTACATACATGTCTCCATTTGGGGGAGTATGTGCTACTACTTCGGCCCATGTTTTTAGTGTTTCCATTTCCAAGTCTGTGATTCTCTTGGCCTGCTCCTCCATAGTCTATTCCAATTGTGTATTCTTGCTTTCCAACGCTTGACACTTGAGAGCCAAGCATGTGATTTCTTGATTATGTGCATTGATTGTGCTTGAAGTGTCACAAAAAATTCATATCCCATCCTGTGAGATTTCTCCAACACATGGCTGCTCCAACATGCGAATAGAGAGAGGTGAACCTATGGTTGTCGAGTTGGCTTTGCTATGTGCGACAGATCGTCCACTTCGAGAAAGGCACTCATTAGTATCTCCAACCATATTCATGTTTCCTGGTTCTCAGCTTCTTTACTGCTTTCAGACAATGCGCTGCTGAAATGGTGGCCGCACCCCGCACCTCTGTCTCTGCTGTGATGATGAAGGACAATTGCAAGGATAGCAAAAGTAGATAATCTGTACAGCTATGTCTCTGAAAGACATAGACCCTCTTAGCTCTGATAAAAGCTTCACACAGACACACTTAGTGCACCTGTCTGATATGATAAAATCCTCTGTTAGCTCTGCAATCCTCTTCCACTTAAGGCAAGTTAATCAGACTAAGAACATCAAATGAATCTGTAAAGATCTGCTCCTCGGACTACCTGTTAGGGATGGTGCAGTGTGTGTACACAAGCGATGATATGAGGCAAAAAGTTGGCATACACATTAGGAAAAAAATGAACTCACAAATGGGCCCTTAAAAATAATATAGTTTAATATGTGGGCCTTTTGGATTATCCAATAGGAAGGCTAGATGTTGACATCCATGGAGGGTGAATCTTCTCTCTCCAAATCTTGGGTTTTTTATTAAAAAGAGGGGTAGTGGGGGATTAAAAAAAGGAAGAATGAATAGTACACAAAATTTGAGTTTCTCTCACCTCGTATTTCCCCCCTTTTTTTGGAGAATTTTCAATTTCGATTTTTTTCCTCTCACGAAATCAGTTTGATCCAAAAGTTGAGCAATAGATCATTTCCCTCTCTTCTCTATACTTATGAATTTTCATCTCCATTGAAGCTCCCTGATGAGAGTAATTAGGGTTTTGAGCGTTTTGCTTATCTCTGCACTTTCTTCTCCATGCAGCTCCAGATTTTTGGCAAAACACAGGTGCCCATCTCTCTTTACATTTTCTCTTGTTTGCTATTTTTTCAATAAGGTTTGATGTCATTTCTTACTGTTATTGTTGTTTCATTGCAGAGGTTGTTTGGGGCAGGAGACACAGGTGCTCATCTCTCTCTCTCTCTCTCTCTCTCTCTCTCTCTCTCTCTCTCTCTCTCTCTCTCTCTCTCTCTCTCTCTCTCTCTCTCTCTCTCTCTCTCTCTCTCTCTCTCTCTCTCTCATTTCTTTCCCCCCTCTCTCTATGTGTTGTTTCTGTTTTATGTTGTGTTTTCAATAGAATTTGATGTTGGTTCTAATTGTTATTTTCTTGAAGAGTTTATTTGGAGCAAGAGACAAAGATGTCAATCTCTCTCTCTCTCTGTTTGGTTTTTTTCTTGCTGATATCTTTTCAATACAACATAATGTTAGTTCTAACCCTTTGTTGTTGTTTTATTGCAGATATCATTTTGGGTGACATTGCATAAGTGCTCCTCTCTCTCTCCCTCTCTCTTTCTCTCTCTGTGTTTCCTCTTTTCTACTATTTTTTCCAGTATACCTTCATGTGAATACTAACTCTTGCTATTGTCTGTTGTAGAGATCAATTTGGGCAAGATTGGATAGGTGCTCATTTCTTTCTCTCTCCCACATACTCACATACTCTCTCTTTCTTCCTCTCTACATTATCCCTTTTCTACTATCTTTACAATAGGGTTTGATGCTAGTTCTAACTTAAGGATCAATTGTTGTTGCAGCACTTAACACAAGGTAAAGAAAAGTTTCTGTAGCTCAATTTACAGGTAAATTTGCCATATTTTGTGGTGCCAAAATTTATTCGTTTAATTAGTGACTTTTATGTTTGATGGGATTGATGTTTTCTTATGTCCATCATTTGCAATGGGTTTTGATTAGCAATGATTCAATCTTATCTTCAGCAAATCAGCTTACAGGTAAATTGGCCATGTTTTGTGTAGCTTCTATTCATGCAATTATCTAGATATTTTTTGCTAAAAGGGATTCATGCAAGTATTTTTGTTAAAAGGGATTCATGCAGGTGTTTTTGTGTACATGTAGGTATTGTACAAGGTTTAGGTGAAGCATATAATTCTCGATCAACTATTTTGATGTGGTGAGTGATTCCTTTGTGTTGGATGATATGGATCTACTGGAAGTCGATGGTTCAAAAATCCTCTGCTTTTGTGGTCCTATGTGTCCATTTGGATCTCCATGCCAATTGGCAATGATCCATGAAACTCTTGTATCATATCATCCATATAACACACAATGTGTTGAGTCTTAGAATATTTCAGGTGTCAATCCAATGTGCCTATTAAGATTTACATGCCATGTGGCTGCTATCCTTGTAATAGCTACTCTATAATACCCACATTTCATACAATGTATTGAGTCAAATCAGACTCCTCTTCATTATAATAAAATTTATTTTGGCAAAATTCTATGAGTATTCTTATACTATTCTTTTCATTATATTTCATGTAAATTGTATGGTTAAAGTGATGCCTTGAAATTGAATCTATACTTTGTGTTTATGTATATATCCACATGCGTTTTGATATCGATATTTATGTCTGTTTACAAAAGTGTAAACATCTATTAATGCCATGTTGATTTGTATGGCATATTGGTGATTACTAGACAGACTTAAAATGCTTATTATTTAGGGGTTAATACATAATTCTTTACATCTAATGCGTAGGTTATAATGCTTGAGAGAAGAACAAGCATTCTCTTGATAGAAGTACGTAATAGAAAATATGAATAAGGGAATTGGATCACTGATATGTATCATTGCTCGTCTTGGGTACATATGCGTCCAAGTATGAAAGGAGCTTTCAGGGTGAAAACATCTGCAATTTCAGATATATCAAAGCACTAGAAGGGTAAAATTTTAGCTCTCAGACAAAGGAATGTTGATTCTCACCTTGTAACAGAGGCGTTTGTACAACATGTATTCATGAAAAAATAAATACATATTGCACCCTCTCTGCCCTTTCAATGAAACATTGCAAACAGTAAGTATTTGCAACTCATTGAGAATGAGAAATTTCATGATACCTATGTAACAACTTGTCTCATATTTACAGAAGTATATCCTTCGGATTTCTATGAGTGGCAAAATGTTGAGAGTTTCACTGGTTCTTTTAAGTGTTACCACCTCGAAGTTGGTAGATTGCTCTTTGAAGGGCGTACAGCTAAGCAACTCACAGAGGACCTTGTTTTTTTCTGACTCCAAGTACATATTGACTAAGGGAAGTCGAGAATATGGAACCCTTGAGTCTATGCACATATCTAATCTCAATAGCATAGAATGGCCATTGTGTAGTAGCAACATTTTGCACATGTGTAGCACAAAAATTTCAACAGACATATTGAATTCTATGAAGCCAAGCACCGGCTCAAAGAATGTACATCTAAGTTGTTTCATATCGATTGCAATTTTTGCACACATGTTCAAGGAATGTAAGGGTTTGAGACGTACCAAAAGCACGTACGTCATAAAAAATGCATCAGATGATTATGTAACAACGATTTTAGGCAAAACTTGGACATAAAAAATAACTCACAGTCGTGACACAGTGGAGTGTCGAGTCACAACAAGGGATATGGCTTTTAGATAAAAAATTTCTCTCTTAGTTGACTATTATCTTACTTTGGGATGAAAAGGCTAACTTTCCTTTCCAATTACAGGTACTTTGTCACATGACAGACTTTATGCCTAGTGTTCAAGTATCGTAGATGGAGGATGCTCAAGGGTAAATGGTTGTGCCTTGATCAAGACATGCGTGAAAGTACAGCTGTGGATGTTGCTATCATTTGTGAGGGCTGTGAGCCCCAAGTGTTGCAAATGGATGATGATTGGCCCTTGAGTATAATGCACCAGGAAATTACAATGTTAATGCAGAATCCACCGGTTAGCTTCTATTTTAAACTAGATGGTAGGAAAATCCGAAGCCGAGCTGAGGATATTGTTACCAGCTGAAAGTGTGTGGCTCCACATATTTTAGAAATTGTAGACTCTCCCTAAAAATCCCAACACCACAAGTTGTAATATCCAACATCTATAAATTTTTTGGATTTTTTTGGCCAATAGAATATTGTCGCTTGCAAACTTGCAATATTTAAAAATTATAGTATTTATGTAAAATCATACACTTGTTATACACTTTTCACATCAACACATTTACATATGCATGCAAACTTTACAAAGACGTAAGTAAAGCCATAACTAAATATCGTATGTGAACAACCCTTAATGGTTTAAAACTTAAGGTTTTTAAGGTAGAACTAGTTTAGTTCTTGTTTCATTGTTTCATTTCACACTTTCTCTCTTCATCTCTTTTTATCCACCACATCCCTCCTACCTGCTACGGTGGATGCTCGTGCACACTTTGATGAGTGGATCCATGAGACCATCTTTGTTAAATAGGGTGACGAGATACTAGGTTTTCTCCAAGAACTTCAACCTTGAAAGCGTGCTCTCATTGCTGGGTCCCCCCCTTCAAGTTTTGGAAGACTTTGTGAGCACCATTGCTACCTGCACATACTCCATCGAGGGATTCGACATGACTTGGGTGCCTCTAGAATAGCTCATGGTATTTCAGGCGGGGAAGAATCACCAAAAAGTGGTGAATAGGTGTCTGGCCCATGTGGATCCTTCGCACAAAGTATCACTGTTCCCATGAATGGAAAGTGCACCAAGTACATCACCTTTGGATCTTGTGGAGTGTGATTGCGCATTGGAAATTTACCTCCTTGCATTGGATACAACCCTAGAGGAGGAGAGTGATGAAGATACAACTCCACATGTTGCTGATATCACATAAATGGGAGAAGAACCGATTGAAGAGCTCATAAATGTTGAAGTGGAACATCGGGTGGTGGCAGAGCAAGGGTTGGCTCTCATGGTGCCATCTTCTTCAGAACAGCCACAAGTTGACAAACCCAACCTTGCTTCCTTGACGTCCATTCAAATTCAGCATCCAACCTTGCCCCAGATGCCAAACTTTGAACAGGGCAACTGCAGGCATCATTTTTTGCCAAGATTTCACCGGTGGACTCTAGGGGACCCGACGCACCCTACCGTCAAGTTTCATCACTTTCTGATAACTCTAGGTTAGTCACTAAATATATTGTTTGATTTGACTTTGTCATCCAGGACATACTGTATATAGATGAGTTTGCATCAAGGCAAGGAGGAACTCAACATGCGGATCGACGAAAGGATTTAGCTCTGAAGGAGTATATTGGAAACCTTGTTGCAGATTTGGTGGTATTCCATAAGAAGTGCTCACCAGGAGGGCAAGAAATAATCATGAAAATTTGAGCTTTGACCAAGTTTGGACCTTTTCAAGTGATACATGTGATATCTAGCTTGGAGAAGGTGGTGCTAATCAAGCGGCCAAAGCTTCTTTACTTGTTTGACCAAACGTGTGGTGGAGCAATGTGTGTGCTTGCTACATTAGGTGACCTTGCTAAAGTGTCAGATCCGCTTCTCCTAGAGAAAGAGATGAAGGGGGAGCGCATCATTTTGGAAGCAAAGAAGGAACTTATATTTTCATTGGAAGCTAGCCCCTCCTCTCCACTGATGAAAAAGCCAAGGAGCAATTGAGAGTTCTTGTTGGCTATCGGCTTTTTGTATCTACCATCACTAGCAGCCATCACATGTATTTTTCTTGATGAATATAAGATACTTTACTTTGTCCCTATAAATAAATATTTATTAAATAGATGTGTGGTTCGTATAAGTGTGACGATAATGTGTGGTACGTGGATGGCACATTCGCATACGTTAACATAATTCAATGCATAGTACTTCACTTGCGATTGTGTAAGTGTGACGAAAATGTGTGGTACATGAATGACGCATCCACATACATTAACATAATTCAACACGTAGTACTACACTTGCGATTGTGCATAAGCAGTAACGTAACTTGTATTTGTATGTATTACTACTTTCGATGCATTCGTACGTTAAACAAAAATTAAGAGTCGTGCGTTTCAAGAAACAAAACAAAACAACTTTACTCAATTATTTGAATTCAGTACACATCGCATGAGATATTATGTATATATAAATAAATATTCCAATGTGACAGAGTATACAAAATTTTTTGGCCTTCCAAGATGTTGTGGTGCTATAACACTCATTACAAACCTTGCATTATTAATCTAGTAAATTATGGCAGAGTCCTCTTGCCGTGTCGAAGCCGAATGATAAAGTCCATGTCTTTATCTATGATTGTGACACGCTTTGCATGGATGGCTGCAAGCTATGTATCATCGAACAAGTCGATGAGAAACCTCTCTCTGTAGCTATTTGTAGGGCCTCCATAGCTACAGCAGTCCACATTCCTACTGGTGGGCCATCCCACACTCGCGCCCAAAATCTTCCCATCCCTTTTAGCTCCAAGTCTTGCATGACTTCCTGAACAACCTTATGAAAAGAACTTTTTGGGATGAGAAGCTCGTATCTGTGTTGGATTCTCCTTATCTCTCAAGGGGAGACAATGCATGATTTCCATCTCTTCTTCTTCTGTGGTGGTCCTTGTGCTCTATGGGGAGCACCTGTTGTTGCACTAGAGGAGGCTCCACCTTGTGCTCCAGGTGGCGGGCCTTGGTGTGAGGTCTTCTCGGGGCCAAAATGGCAACATGCTTACTTGGTGCGTGCCATGCAAGCTCGAGGAGGGCAAGACGGAGAAGAGACAGAGGTTGGGGATGTGAAAATGGAGGAAGCAAAGAAAGCAAGATGTGAAAATGATAAGAAGAATGAACTTTTAACCGATTTAAACCCCAAAACCGGGTTAATGCAGCTTCATACGCAATGTCCATTGTGTGATCGTAAATCCATAACCTTTTATCGGAATGCGACGAAACTTCACATGCGCACTCATTAGGTGGTCCGAAGTCTAGTGTCAGGAGCCACTTTCTTTGGCACTTGAGGCTTCATAGCGCACTCTTTTAGTGACACGATGTGATTCCATCATGTCTGCAGCTGATTCATCAACACTTTCATTTGCTCTCTTTTGTGAGAGTTTAGCTTCATCCACTACTATAATCCTATATCACCAAGATAGCAATTGGATCATTGGATTGCTACCATTCACCCCTCCACCATGATCAGTTTTTCTTTGATATGCACCACGCGCTATCCAATGTCCATCTCTTGTGTGGATCAAATTCCAATGCTTCCCTTTTCTGCAAAGTATGGCCCATGTGCCTCAAGGATATGCTACAAAGACATATATCACAGATGAGTAAAACTATGCTCAATAGTTTATACAATTCATACAATTTTAAAATATTAACTTACTACCCACCATGTAATGTGTGATAGAGCTTTTGCCCCATGCTTCCACCATGTTTTCGTAGAAGCTATGCACAATATTGATAAATTCTTGCTTATCTTCATTGTTAAACACCATCTTGCGAAGTAAGGGAGCCAATTTTTCAAGACTTATCCAAACCTTAGCTTTGGCCAATCTTGTTTTTCCTCCATTATTTCGATCAGGAACTGCAAAATGTAACTTTTTCCACCCATCGTATTCCTGCGGCCTACGAACCATGACATTCCCTTCCTCATTAATGGGTGCTGAGAGAAACTTCCTAGCCTTTACTCCTCCAAAGCAGGGCTTTTTTGGCAAGTTACCAAATTTTCCTAATCTCTTCTCATCTTTTTCAATCGTCACTTGATGCTTGTGTAGCCCAATTTCTGATGGCACTTGCTTCACATTCCTACACATTGCAATGGCTTCTTTTTCTAGTTGCATCCTATAAGCAAAGCAAATGTATTCGTATACAAGTTTCTCCATGATTCTGACAAAAGCATGCAATGAACAAATGTGGATATGATCCAATGGAATGTTGAAGATGGGCTTCCAAGTGGGATCTTCTCTATCGTGCATCGATGCAGCACTTGTCACCCTTTGCCAATTCTTCTTTCCGTCCTTTCCTTCCACCCTCTCTTTCAAGCAATATAGGCATGGATTCTTTGTATTTACCCAATTGGAGATTCCACACATTCATTTTAAAGTTTTCAAGTCTCCTACAAGATGCCATTCAACCAAGTATTGACCACACCCTTCAACCGAGAGCATCTCACCATGTTCTTGACGATCGATGATGCTTGGAATGCTTGTGTGCATAAAGAATAGCTGCAGCACCTCAAATGTTCCTTAGGAACTTCAAATGCAGCAAGCCACCACACAGGGCGCTCAGATTGAACACAAAAGTTCCCCGGGTTGTTCATGTCGAATTGTAAAGCTCTATTCATCAAAGTTACACTAACTCTTTCAAGCTTTACTCCTTTGAAGATCTCACTTTCATCTAATTTTATAACAAACTGCAATTTACCATTACATTCCTCAACAGACATATTGTAGTACATTACCATTGCCGACTACACCTTGTACAAATCTAAATATAATTATTGAGTTCGATGAACTTCACCTCATATGTATTTTTTGTCTCAATCTTTAGTGTTTCCACGCATTGAACATGCATGGGATCTCCTATCAACTCCAAAACCTTTGTATTAAGTTGCCGTTGGGCCTCTATTAACTTTGAAGGTTAAGGATGAGGCACGATTCTATTTCTCTTCAGCACACGACCAAACCCAGTCTTCACACCTTTGAATATCTTTGAGTAAGTCGTTGTGCTAATACTGGCCCTGTCACAAATAGATTGTGCATCCACAGCTAAGAACTCATTTGACACATCTTTTAATGTGCACTCAATCACCTTTTCCTTCACAGCCTTAAACTTAGGATTTCTCAAAGCGTTTTCCAATGTACTTGCCTTCAGTAATCTACTAATACACGATCCAACCTTACCCTCACCTAGGTTCTCTTTCTGAGCTACCTTACATGCTTTGATACGTCGCTTCCACTGGCTGCTATTCACAATTAACTCATTGATTGGCTTCTTCTTTCGCTTGCGCTCTTGTGTTAGCTTGCTGTTGATCTTTCTCAAGCCGTCCAATTGTGCCTTTGCCTCCTCATATGAGATATCAATGTCATGGATAGTGTCCTGCATTGAAATAATTTGATTTTTTTGTTAAATTATAGTGTCATTCAACTGTACCACTTGTCTTATGAACTGTTGTATATGAAGTTGATGTGCAGCGATCACATCATGGCAATTTTTTATGGTTACTTTGCAAGGAGTAAATACTTTGAACGCCTGATCATTGAGCCACCTAGTATAATCGAGTAACCCATTTTCACCCTCGCACACATACTTCAGCAAATTTGTGATTCCTGAGAAAGTTGGAGGTCTATTGTTTAAGGGGTCAATTGGGTAGATTCCCCCATCAACCCACAAATCCACATGTTTCAATCCCATTTTCCTGTAACTCTGCAAAACCTGAGGGTTGACACTGGTATGCTGGGTTCTTTTGAATAATTGGGCATTTTCAATATCTACCTCAATATGTAGCTCCTTCTTTCATGTATTCATTTTACTATTAATAGAAACGGGGAGCCTATTTGGTTGTCACAAGAGGTAGAGTGGAGATGCATAGAGAGGCACACAAAGGTGCCAAGGGAAAGGAGGGTGTAAGCAATTCACTCTGTTAATGAAGGTTGCATAAACATAGAGAAGAGGTCACAATAGAGCCATGAGAGAGTATAGATATGGGAGAAAATAGCTCAGATGGTAGGGATGTCCAAGACTTTTCGTATTTTAGATATTTCTATTTCACCTCCAAAAACATCTCCAAAAAACATGAAATTTGACCAATTTGTTTGTTTTTTAACCAAAAGCTAGAATATAAAAAATCCCCAAAATATCTTAAAACGAACTTTCGAAATTTCATTTTCCTTGTTCTCGATTAAAAAATCAATTACCTCATATCTACTAATCATTTTGCATTGAAAACGTACCACACTCCCATAACTAACTCCTTTTTTAATATAAAATTTGGTTGAAAAAGACTTCTTGAATGAGGAGAGAGAAGGAATCTGAGTATATCTTTGTAGATAATATAAAAAAGACAAAACGAGATTGCAAAAGTGGAGAGAGGAGGAATATTTTACTATTCTTCTCTCCTCTTCTCCTTTTTTAAGGAGGAGAGAGGGGGGAAGGAAATTCGAAAACATTGATTAGCTTTCAAATGATAGGTCACATCATATGGTTTTGAGAAACATATGGGCATGTTATCCAGGTGCTACCTTTTTAGTATTCGAAAAATGGAAATTGGGAGATTCCCAAACTCACTAATATTGTGTTTCTAGACTGATGATCTACATTACTGGCTTACTTTGATCAGAGTGACTATTAGTGATGCAATCAACAGTTCACACCCTACACAATTGCAATACAGTTGTTGACAATGGTTTCAAGCATGTATCAGAATGTCTATTAAGTGCAGAGTACAGGGTTCACGACTACACTGGTTGTATATGCAATGCCCTGAAAGCTGCATTAGCTGCAACTGTTTAATGTTTGCGCCAACATTGCCCTGTTGTGTCACACACACAAAGAGAGAGAGAGAGAGAGAGAGAGAGAGAGAGAGAGAGAGAGAGAGAGAGAGAGAGAGAGAGAGAGAGAGTGTGTGTGTGTGTGTGTGTGTGTGTGTGTGTGTGTGTGTGTGAGTGAGAGAGTGAGAGAATTGAGTGAAGGTGAAGATTACGAGGTAATGAAGAACTTCGCAATGGTAAAGGTCACAACCAAAGTAGATTTTTGCTTCATCCAATTGCACATGAAGCCTATTTTCTATTTTTTAACCCTTCATCCCATTTCTAAGAGATGCTGCCAAGAAAGTAATTGGGCACTATGGGTCCCTCGACTATTGTGGGTTCATCATCAATCACCAATGGTTCAAGCACGTACATGAACACTCAAAATATTAGCCATGTTTTTTTCCCTATTGTTTCATATTAATCTAATTCAAATCATAGTATAATGAAATACAATTAGGAAATATTTATTTTAAAAATTTATTTATGAATAGAAAAATGGAAAAATAAAAATCATAGCACTGAGAATTCATTAATTGTCAGTTTAAAAATTGGAAATTTTAGTGTAACAAATTTATTTAAATAGATAATTAATTTTAAGTAAAATTCTTATATATCTATAAAAAAGAAAGCATTAATAGTTTACTCATAAAGATAAATAGTTTAGTTCATTTAAGTAGACATTGCTTAAAATAATTAAATAATAATTGAGTTGATCTTTAGGAAAATTTACCATAAAATAATAATGTTACTTAGATAAACACATATATAATTATTAATATATTTACCATTGAAATAATTATAAAAAATTTAGTGAAATTATAAATAAAACTATTGTTAGAATAATATATTTTAGAAAAAATCATAATTAGAATCATATATTTAAATGGAATATTAGTAAAAGTAAAATTGGATCTATCATACTTAGATGAAATGTTGGTGAAATTACCAATGAAATATTAAACAAAACACTAGTAATTTTGTTAGTAAATTTTATCACCAACTTCATGAGATAAAGAACTAGGTAAATTATAGAGCGAAGTCTTAGTATAATGATACATCATTGTAACAAGTCGATTTGACCATATTCATTGCCAAAAGTTAAAAAACATATGAGATTTTGTAATTTTATTAGAATGTGGAAGAAAAAAGTAACAAAGAAAATTGGAATTGTGTAAAGAACTAAATTAGGGGCATATAAAAGGGCAAAGGACACATGTACATGTAATCAATTTTTACACAACAATACATCTTTGTCCTTTCTCTCTCTCTAGCTTCTCCTGTCCTTTCATGGCTTCCAACCATCTCTCTTCTTCTTTCCTGTCTTTCTCTCTCCTCATCACTCTCTTTCTCACTCTTCTACAGTCTTTTCTCTCCTCTTCTTCTCTCTCTCTCCCGTCCTCTTCATGACAAGTGGTATCAAAGCTTCTCAGGTTCTTGATCCAGTTAGTCATATTTCATTTAGTTCCTCCTTTTCAGTCTCACAAATCCAAGAATTTCAGATACACAGGTACAGACATGGTAGACAGCATTGGAGTGGCTAGTGGACATTTCCAAGAAGAAGACAAGCAGCATTCAAGACTTTTTAGAAGCTGGAGACATTTCCAAGAAGAGGACAGTCAACATTGAAGTTTGAAGAGGAGATAAACCATGGATCTTTGTATTCAGGGTGGGGAATACTAGGCTCACATGTATGGGAAGTAAACCTTGGTCTGAAAAGGTCCGCATCCATGGAATTTGGTAAGGCAGCAATGACCTTTAGTTGAAATACTTTCCCTTCATGATCACTGAAGGTCCAGATGGCATCCCCCTCATCCATGTACAATACCTTGGTGAAACCAGAACCCCCACACAAATTCTTGGCATGATCTTGGCCAATCTCAAGAGCATTGCCAAGAAGAACCTTCAGACTAATGTGGTTGATTGTGTGATTGGAATACCAGTATTCTTCACTGATATTTTAGAGGAGGGCCGTCTTGGATGCCGCAGTTATTGTAGGCCTTCGCCCGTTGCGATTAATGCATGAGACCATCGCAATTGCACTTGCTTATGGAATCTATTTCATCTATCTTTCAAAAGCATCAATTTCCTACCAGTGCCTTTGCTCCAACTTGGATGCATACCGAGCCTTCTCCATCTCCAGCCAATCTCGCAACCATGGATTCTTGGATGTGCTTCTGGGATTGAGCTTCATGTACATGGCTATCTTGAAAATCATCCTGGTCTCATGTCCCATAGTCAGAACGTTCATCTCCTTCAGATTGACAGGCACTCTAGCATGTGATGGATTACTATTCGACTGGAAGGAATAGTAGCGAAAAAGGAATGACCAGGCTGACAATGCTATAACTCTCACTTTTGCAGAAGGCTTGTTTACCCCAAAGTCTGATCCGAGTGGTGGTTTCTCCTATGTTTACATACACTCCAAAGCACATCCATGACTTGCTCTGCTGCTGTGAAGTTGACCGAGCTTACAAAGCATGTAGCAACAAGAGCTCCCAAGGCTTCAAATTGAGCTAGATCACGTGTTTCAAGGAAACTTGAGATTTCAGAGAGTGAGCTTGATTTCTCAGCCACAATTGTCATGTGCTGTTGTTGAGCAACTTTTAGCTCAACCTCCCATACCACATGCTTTTCTTCTGCACTTGGAGAATTGCTTTGCTTTAGCTTATCGGCATTTGAGCTACTCTGTTTCGGACCACCCGCTTCTGGCCTTGCCAAGTTTTCTGGGATTTCTCGATGATTTAGCAAGCAAATTTCCTCATAATGGAGTCAAAACCCATGTCCAATGTAGCCATGACATCCTGTTCATTATTCCCTTGATCCAAATGTACAACAACTGGAATCTTGAAACCTTTTGCTGTTGCAATACAACATGCAACCAATGGCAGTTTCCCATGCTTCAGAGCACTAGGATGGATCTCTAAGATCGTAGAACTCTTTCAAGCCTCAGCAGTAACCACAACTGCAGATATAGCTTCCAAATAGGAACTCCATGCAGTGCTTGCCCAACTACTTCAGCTCTACCTGTCTCCATTGTTTTTGTTGCAAGATTCTCTATGAGATCATGACTTGTCATAATATTAGTATCCTTCCCAATAGCTTGATGATGTTGGTTTCGACAGTCTTTGGGGATTGACAGTCTTGATGATGAAGGAACAAGTTACTACCAAGCATAACTGAAAGGCCGCATCACTTGAAAAAGGGTGCAAAAACAGGTTTGTTATGCAACTCCATGACTTCAGATTTCACCACCTATTCATGACAACAAGGAAAATCTTCTATTAGAGTTCACGACTCTTGCTATAGTTCTTGCTAATGGGATGCAAGGATCAAAACACCCAAACTTCCTACCTATCTCAAGCTCCATTTCGGGGATGAATCCCTTACTTCAATGCTCGATATGAGGCATGAAAGTGCTCAAGATTGAATCCGTGGTCCCGGCAACAAAACCAAAATGTGGGAGCTCATGCTGAACCGCCAAGACCCACATGGACTGCTTATTGTTTCAAGTGTTTCAAGTGATCTCTAATGGCTATCTCTCACCTAGCCGATGCGCCATCAATCCTACGAGTGTAGTGATCTTATCTTGATGCCGATATGAGTTGCCTCCTCTCCCGCACACACCGATAGCTCCACAATCCTAGATGCTAGCTCAAGCATCCTCAAGCCTCCTCCATCTCCAAGCTCCATCTGCCATAGCCGTGCGCATGAGAAAATAGAAGAGAAGAGAAGAGAAGAAGAAAAGAGGAGATGGTGAAGAGCTTCACCCTCTCGATCCCACACACTCGCTCTCTCACACTCTCATACTCCCTCTCTCAAGAGCACACACAAGCAAGGAGAAGAGAAGAAGAGAAGAAGAGAACTCTTGTTAGCCACACACCCAAAGAATGGGCTTCCATTCACTTTTTGAACTTTATATACAAACCCTAAAATCCCATGGGCACCCATCCCTTTTTTACATGACCGGCCGTTGTGGCAAGGTCCTTTCTGTATTTCCTCTTCTAGCCTTATGCCTCTAGTCTACACCCGTCTAATATTTTACACTTGGCACAAAAGGGAGCCTAGTGCTCTTTTACACAAGTTTTTGGAGTTTTTTGAGGCGCCTTTCATTTAAAATTATGCTTTTCGCCCCAGCTTAGCTTTAGAGGCCGCTTGCATGTCTTTAATCTTTTTCCATCCTTTTTCCGCTTTTTCATTTATTTTTTCGCCTTCTTGACTTGGAGTTAACATATGTAAATGCAAAGCATACATGCTTATATTACTTGACAGAGAGGGTAGAAGGAAATGACAAAAAGAAGAATTTGTAAAGGGTGACAAGTGTTGCACCAACATGTGATAAAGAAGATCTCACTTGGAAGCCCATCTTCAATATTCCATTAGATCGTATTCATAGTTGTTCATTGTATGGTTTGGTTAGAATCATGGAGAAAATCATGTATGAGTATATTTGCTTTGCTTATAGGATGCAATTAGAAAAAGAAGCCATTGCAATATATAGGAATATGGAACAAATGCTATTAGAAATTGGGCTACACAAGCATCAAGTAATGATTGAGAAAGGTGAGAAGAGAGAAAGAAAAAATGGTAACTTATTAAAAAAGCCTTGCTTGAACCGAAGGCTAGGAAGTTTCTTTCAACACCTATCATTGAGGAAAAAATGGTCATAGTTCATAGGCCATAAGCTTACAATCGATGGAAAAAGTTGCATTCTATGATTTTTAATCGAAGTAATGGAGGTAATAAAACAAGGTTGGGCAAAGCCAAGTTTTGGATTAGTCTCAATAAATTGGCTCCCATGCTTTGAAAGATTGTGTTTGACAATGAAGATAAGAAAGAGTTTATCGATACTGTGCATTAGCTTCTATGAAAACATGGTGGAAGCATGGGACAAAAGTTCTATCATACATTACATGGTGCATACTAGATCAATATTTTAAAAGTGTATAAATTATATAAATTATTATGCATATTTTTACTCATGTGTAATATTTGTCTTTGTAGCATATCCTTGAGGCACATGGGCCATAGTTTGCAAAAAAGAGAAGCATCAAAGTTTAGTTCATAAAGGGATGGAAAATTCACATTAGGTAGCACATGGTGCATACCAAAGAAAAACCGATCATGCTGGAAGGGTAAACAATAGCAATCCAATGATCCAATTGCTATCTTGGTAGTACAAAATCATAATAATAGATGAATCTCAACTCTCTAGAAGAAAGCAAATAAAAGTGCTGATGAATTGACTACAGATGTGATTAAATCACTTCGTGTCACTAAAAGAATACGTTATGATACCTCAAGTACTAAAGAAAAACATGTCAAGTGGCTAGAAACAAGGCTTTGAGAAGCTAGCAAATGGGTTTGAAAAGAGCTAAGATAGTAAGATGAAAAATTTCTTCAATGTGAATGCAATTCATTATTTAAGAGAGAAAGAGAGAACATGTCTACATGAATGAGTCTTAAAGTTCATGCACTATATAAGAGGGTTTCACTTTCTATTTTATTCATTGATATTTCAAATCTCTTGCTGTGTAGGAAAAATGGCTAAGTCTAAGGTAGTCATGAGTGAAGCTTCCCCTCAAGGCCCCATATTGTATTTAACTTCATGGAGTATATATTAACTTAGATATAGTCTTGGACAATGATACTTCATAGCCCACCAATGGACCACCCACTTCTCAACCTAACTTAGCTTCCTCAAGCCACCCTAAGAGGGATCTTCTTTAACATTCCCATGAGAAATGCAAGTGGAAGCTATGTATAATGGCTTTGAGAGAAATCAAGAAGTATTAGTGCTCTTTTGGGCATCATTTCGAAGGCCAGTTTCTCAAGACTTCTTTATGAGATTGTGCAAGACCTCTACCACACGGAAAGCATGAGGTTGTTTTTTGGCACGAGGTCAAGATAATCCCAATCACTACACAAAAGAATGTATTCATGCTCTACCATGTGTTGGAGAGGCCTTTCTGGTAGATTTGAGATTGATGCTCCAGCATTGTATAATACATGCGAAGCACATCACTGTAACTCCCAAGAACTTTCAACTTGTAAGAAATCTTCAAGCAGTGAAGGATGTGTTCATTCTTATGGAATGAATATAGTTTGCAATGTTATCTTTTCTGGAATAGTGTTCGCCTTGTGCACTGGACACGTGACTATATCCTAGTGCAAAACTATTGTACTCACCTAAAAATATAAATAAAGTTTTTGCTCTTGTCCTTCACTCTCAACTTCAGTGTGTATCTTCTCTATAGTTTTTTCTAACACTATCAATTTCAATAGAAAAAATATGTGAAATTTTTCCATTTCTTATTGTAGACTTTACTTTAGATATCTATGTATAGTTTATGTGGTGCAAAGTTTCTAAGGGCTAGTAATCTCACAATATTCATTTCTCAATTATCAATCCATCCATAATTTTGGTGCAATGTAATTTTTAAAATACCAAACTATATCGAAATGTGATGAAACTTTATAGCGCACCCAAAAAAGTAGATCCAGACACCAAACTTTGGAGAAGGGGTCTCCTAGAATTTTTTTGGCCAAAAAGTATATATTGGACTCTTAGCCATTTAACATGTGTGTAAAGTTTCATCATATTTTGATAAAAGGTTATGGATTCATGATCATCGATGGGGGACGATTTGCATAAAGTTGTGTTAACCCAATTGTTAAGTTTAAATGGGTTAAAAGTGTATTGTTCTTCTCATATTCACATCTTGCTTTCATTACTTCCTCCATTCTCACATCCCCAATCTTTGTCTCTCCTCCATTCCACCCTCCTAGAGCTTGCATGGCACCCACCCACCAAGCAATTTTTTTACCTTTTTGTCATGAGTCACCCAACGAAGATAAGACACCATGTCCCAAGCCACGTGAAGACCAGACACCATGGCTCCTATGGAGCACAAAGTTCATCCTCCTCTAGTGCAGCAATAGATACCCCCCTTGACCACAAAGACTACCACATAATATACCTTTTTTTTTGGGCTGGTGAATGTCCCAAGCTAGTGAAAGACCAGACACTATGGACATCATGGAGCATAAGGTGCATCCTCCTCTACTATAGTGCAATAGATACCCTCACTTGACTACAAAGACCACCACATAAGAAGAGGAGATAGAGACCAAGGATTGTTGCCCTTCGAGAGATAAAGAGAATCTAGTATGGGTATGAGCTTCTTATTCCAAAAAGATCCTTCCAGAAGGTTATTCAAGAAATATTATAGGACAAGTGGCTACAAGGGCTTAGAAGGTTTTGTGCATGAGTGGCTGATGGCCCATTACCATGCAAGTAGATTGTTGTAGCCAAGAAGGCCCTACAAACAATTGTAGAAGGATTTCTCATCAACATGTTCGATGATGTGGTGCAACTAGTGGCCATCCATACAAAGCATGCCACAATCATATATAAAGGCATGAACTTTATCATTTAGTTGAGACATGGCAAGGGGATTCCTCTATAGGTCTTGCTAGGAGTGCTATAGCATCATAATAATTAAAAAGCAAAAATATTTTGTATATTATGTAACATCAGAATATATTTTTGTTAATCTCATGTGATATATACTCAATTCAATTAGTTTGAGTAAAGTTTTTTTGTTAATTTTCTTGAAATGTATTACGCTTAATTTTTTTAAATGTACTTGTGTATCAAAAGTAGGAATAGGTAGGGATATGAGTTATGTTATCAAATATACATAATATGGGTATACATACTACGTGTTGACATATTTAAATAATATTATATTAACACATGTGAATGTATTATTAATGTACCACACATTATTATCGCACTTACACAAACCATAAATTTATTTAATGAATATTTATTTATAGGCATAAAGCAAAATATCTTATATTCATCAAGAAAAATGCATGTGATGTGGCTGATAATGATGAAAAATACAAGGATACGATAGCCAACAAGAACTCTCATTCATTGCTTGACTTTTTCATCAATGGAGAAGAGAGGCCAGCTTTTGATGAAAATAAAAGTTCTTTCTTTGCTTCAAAAATAATACACTTCTTCTTTAGCTCTTCCTCCAAGAGAAGTAGATCTGATATTTTTATGAGCTCGCCTAATGTAGTGACCACATACATTATACCACCATATTCTGGTCAAACAGGTACAAAAGATTTGATTACTTCACTAGAACCACCTTATCTAAGCTAGATACTAGAGATATCACTCAAAAAGTTCCAAAATTAGTCAAGGCCCAAATTTTCATTATTGTTTCCTTTGCTCATGGTGAGTATTTCTTGTGGAAGACCACCAAATTAGCAACAAGGCTGCCAATGTACTCCTTTAGAGCTAAATCCTTTCATCGATCCACATGGCGTGATCCTCCTTACCTCAATGTAAACTCATATTTATATAATATATCCTAAATGACACATTCAAACAACACGATTAGCAACTGATCTAGAGTTATCGAAATATGACAAAAGTTGTCCTAGGGTGTTGTATTGGGTCCCTCGAAGTCCATTAATAAAATCTTGGCTACTAGGAAAGTGGCCTCAAATGCTAGACTTTGGAAATGGTAGCTACATGTATCATTTTTTTACCAAGATTTCACAGATAGACTCCGAGGGACTTGATGCTTTCTACGGTCAAGTTTTGCTGTATAAAAATATATGATAGTTAGAAATCTCACCTTTTCTAAATCATCTTATATCTTCATTTCTTGTGTGATAATGCGACACATCTCTAGGCAGAGATGTGTGATAATGAGACACATCTCTAGGCAGATAATGAGTTTGTGGATCCCTCTAGGCAGAGGGATCCACAAACTCATTAGTAGGAAGTCGGGGCCTTGGTCTAAATAGACCATGCTATAGTACTTTAAACTCAACATCTAGCACAATGTTATCTTCTTTAGCCAAGGTTATCTGCTTCTGTACTACTATGATGGCACTCATTGTATCTAAGCTTGTACCATCATATCTTCCAACCTTTTCCATCATTGGATACACATCCACGTAATCATAATCGATGAGGTCTTCCATCAAATCCATAACTAAGATGAAGAAAGACTCTTATTCCTTCATTTTTAAGTATTGCAGCACATTTGATAGAAGCAAGTATTGTAGGGTATGTACTTCAATGGGTGTCAAGGAGGTGAGGTTGGTTTGTCGACTTGTATCTCTACTAAAGCATATGGCACCGTGAGAGACAACCCTTCCTAGTGAATTGCCCATGGAAACAATGTGTACTTTGTGTGAAGAATCCATGTGGGCCAAACACCTATTTACAACTTTTTTGTGGTTCTTTCCTACTTGAAATACTAGGAGCTATTCCAGAGGCACCCAAGTTATGTCAGATCCCTCAATGGAGTATGTGCAGGTAACAATAATGGTCGAAGACTTGAAGGGTACATCATAACAAGGAGGAGGGATGTGGTGGATATAAAGAGATGAAGAGAGAATGTGTGAAATGAAATAATGACATAAAAACTAAAATAGTTTTATCTTTAAAACCCTAAGTTTTAAACCATTAAATAATTTTTCACATACGATGTTTAATTATAGCTTTACTTAATGTATTAGTAAAGTTCACATTCATATATAAATGTGTTGATGTAGCAATTGCACATTGTATCAGCTATGATCTAGAAGGAGTCCCCCCTCCCCCTCATTATGTAGGTGTTCCCGTATATGTCATATGTCAATAAAAGAATGTTATATATATACTCAAAAATTTCATTGTAAATTGCAAGAATACACATACTCTCTATCAATTAACGTGGAAAGAGATGCATCTTCTTCCCGTGGTTAGGCTAGACATTTCTCTCCCCCCATGTGCAATTGCATGCATGCATCTTATCTCAAAATTTAAAGTACATATACACATACACATGTTCAAATAGTTTTGAATATAATTACATAAACACACAATAGATGGAAAAAAGAATAAATTTTTAAAATATTACAAGTGTATAATTTTGCAAAGTAATAATATTCCATTAGCCAAAAAAATCCAATAGTTATAAGTGATGGATATTACAACTTGTGGAGTTGGAACTCTAGAGTCCCAAGAGGAACACCAAGAAAACGAAAAACTATTGCAAGAAAATCTATCTTCTAACACCAACAAACATGTTCTTCATACCTCAATCAATCACAAGAAGAAAAAATAACGCCATAAACAACAATTCTTCATGCATAGAGTGAATCTCCCACGGCTTTATCATAAAAAACTTTAATATATTCTTATAACGTGCCGCCTAATGGCTATCCAAGCACATTTTTAGTGGTCCATTGAGAAACAAATCTAAGCGTCATTGCTGCCCGACACTCCCATGGAATGCTTCAGCGTTTGTAGCCTAAGGTTTCCCGAGTCCCCCTCGCAATAGAACATTCGTGACCGAACCCACTAGGATCGACCTGAAATCTAGGTTCCTAGAGCCAAGGTCTCCTAACAACATTTTAGCATCAAATCATGGACATCCTACTTTATGCAGAGATACCCAAGCCGAAGCAAACCCATACCACACTTGATTCAAAGAGAATGGGAAACGAGAGGGATGCGCCGCTCAATCTCTTTGCTCGTAGGGCATAGTCCCATTCCGGTCCCCTAAAATAGCATGAAGAGTTCTAACCTAATATTACCTAAGTCTCGTATGACTATAGAACCTTGTGAGAAGCCTCTCAATCTTTTGGGACCACCCTTCCATAGGACAGACCCGTCGAGGGTAGGCATTCTTTAGTTATCTAATTGGGTCTTACTACATTTATGTGTGACATTTAAAATCAGCTTCCTTAGATTCCTTGGAAGCAACTTTAAATTAGCATTTTAACTAAGATACAAATCTTGTCAAAAAAGGTTGTTTCCTACAATCCATGAGGATGCGTCTTATTTCTTCCAAGTTTTCGCTCTTGCACTAGTAACAAGGCCTCAAGAATCCGTCTCAAGTCATGTGGATCGTTTGAGTGGGACCCAAAGGCAAGGAATTTACAGCCAGAGCCAACCCTGGCATCTAAGCGTCCTCCTATGTACAAACTAATCCACGGAGAGACCTCTCATGGCGGGTTGAGTCCTCGTTCTCATCACGGTTATTTGGAGCCCCCTTGGCTAGGGTTGGCGGCCAGCTGGGGGTAGCTTGTTGCACCCTCCATAAATTCAACCTGATTCATTATTCAAATTTCTTTTGTGAGCTTGGGTCATACATTCCTTTCAGAGACAGTGATTTTAGATTTACAAGCACAAATAATAATGAAGGCGAGTGCTTAGGACATCTGCTAAGGTGGAGTTCCCATCTTTGAATGCTTAGCATTGCCCTTCTTGGGTCTTTCTTGCCTTGGCATCAATTTCCATTATCTTCTGAGGGATAGAGAATACCCTCTTTCCAACCTCTCTTCTATGTAATAGGAGCGAGCAATTATGATATTGGATTTATATCTGCGGATGGTAGCTTCCCTAAGTTGCTAACCTTTGGTTCTTATCTTAAGGTCCAGGTCTTAGATGATTCAAACTAGGATTTCAATTGGTCAGTTTTGGTAACCATTTTCTCTCCTTAGAAATTTATTGGGGTTCTAAGTTTACCCTAGGGTTTCCTTCCCTCAAGAAAGCAATAACTTTTGTTCATTTCTCTCGCAAGTCAAGAGTAAACTAAGCCCATTTACAATCCTTAAATAGTTGCAAGCATCGAATGTAATGTGGTGAACGGTCATTCTCCTTATGGATATGACATTCAAGTTTTCTAGTGTTAGCTTCGAGATATACCATATTTTGAAAATGATATCTCCAAGGGTGTTTTGGACTCATCATGGCTGGTTATTGGGATAGAGACCAAAGAGCATGTTTACTTGACTCTAAGTTGGTTGTAATAACAATTTGACCTATTTACGATTAAATCCTAGCTGAGTCAAATTAAACCCTAGCCTTATTTATCATATAGGATTTTATGTACCGAATTGCCTCTTGCAATTAAGTTTAGCGATTCACATGCACATCTTAAATCTATCTTTTAATATGAATCCCTATTATGTAGTACAACCAAAACTGTCCATGATGCCATGCAAATCTAGATGCAAGCCTTTTATGAGTTGATGATAAGATGCGAGATTCCCATTCATGAAAATTCCTTCTAGTGCATTGTATGGAAATCATAAAGTGTGACCTAAGTATTTAAGTGCGAGTGTACATGAGTTCATTGTAAATGCGAGTTAACTCACTCTAATGGTCTACAGGATGCAAAGCTCCTAGGAAGTACCTGACCCTCACGCGAATCAGGATGGGATCCTAGAGTCCCCAGTACTAGTGAAGGGATGGAAATCTTGGAGGGCTTATTTTATTCTGCATAGATAGAAGGGGTTTTTCGATGAGCTGAGGTTTTATCTTCTGCGTAGGCAGAAGGGAAAAAGCATTGTAAATAACTTTGCAAAATGATAAATAAATATGTTTTGCCAAAAGATTATTTTCTTTGTCTTTGTGTTGTACCATAAAACTATGCAAAGGAACCTATGATAACATGTAAATTAACAAATTTGCTTTCATATGTCATAACTTAATGTGATAGGTAATTAGAAAACTAAAGAAAACCATTTGTGGGAAGTGGGTGGGCAAGATCCCTAATTGATCCATCGGATGGGTGGTCCCGGTAAGCTGGGAGCTTCTCTCAAGAGATTGAACGAAACATCAATTAGGGAAAATTAGGTAGAGCTAAGCGTTGACTTACATAGGGTTAGGTCTTAAAACCTTGATCAGTAATTATCTTGGGGAAAGGTGCAGTGGGTGTGCCAAAACTCCGAAGAAGGGGAGGAGGGAATGTGTCAAGGGGGGGGGGGGGGGGGGGGGGGGGGGGGGGGAGAGGAAGGAGGGACGGTTGGGGAGGGAGGGAAGGTTATGTGTGTGTTTGTTTTTTTTTTCATTTTTTTGGGTTTTTTGTTTTTGTTTTTGTTAATTTTGTTTTTCTTTTCTTTGTAATAATAAGGTTTTAGTTGTTTTGTTTTTGTTTTTGTTTTTTTGTAAATGTGAAAATGGAGAATGCCCCCCTCTGTGCGTCGCACATGGACACGAGCGTGTTGGTGTAAAAAAATTTGTGACGGCAGAGGCGACATGGCAAACGAGGTGTGCGCATAGGAGAAGGTCGTCAACACGGATGCAACAACGCATGGAAACTTGCGAAACGCAGGTGTTCACGTGAAAGCATGTGAAACATTAAAATGTAAATTAGGGAAAAATTAATAACAATTAAACTAAGCACTGGATGGACAAACGACGAAAAGAAAAAATATGCCAAAGGACAAGAGGAAGAGGGCAAAAAAGTGAAACAAGATGTCTGAGGTACGTCCGGGGTCAATTAAGTCCGTTCACATGGAAAAATATCAAAATTAGGCTTACGAGTACACACGAAAATTAATACCGGCAAACTCATCAGCCAACACGAGGACAGTCAAAAGGATAAACATCCGAAATGATATGGCGGACAGGCCGGTCACATCATAACGTAGGAAAAACGATAAAAACACACTCGAAAATGGAATTACAAAAAATATCGACGGGAAAGTGGCAGACATGATGGGTAAACTAGAGCATGGTTATGGGGGTGGTAGAGAGCATTTGCATGGAAAAAATGACAAAATACAAACAAAAATAAAGTCAAAATTTAATACAAGAAAATCTGTGCATCAAATAGAGTGCAAGAAAAAGGAAAAATGTAAGGAGAACCTGTGGAATAGGGTTGTCATGTTAGAATGCATTTCTAGTGGCGTTAAGGAGTGTTCACATGAAAAAAATAGGAAAAAGAGGCAAAAAAACTCACGAAAAAAGTAATATCATAAAATTGGTGGACCAGAACAAGATGGGAAAAAAGGAAAATCATGCAAGGAAGCAAGCCAAACAAAGCTATCTAAGCAAAATTGAATTTTGAGGTGTTTAGGGTAGGTTCACATGGAAAAAGAGCCAAAAACACATGCGAGAACACCTAAAAAGACGAAAATTTTAATAACAGACAAATTGTGAATCGGAATGATGGATACTAAAAATGAAAAATGTCAAGGGTAGTAAGGTATAGGGCAGGGCTGTTACATCAAATCATTGTTTCGAAGTGAAAAAGACGTATTTGCATGGAAACACATTAAATTGGCAAAAAATTCTTCAAAAATTAATAACTCATGATCCGTGGCTTGGAATAGGAGACTATAAAAAGAAAGAGTGACCAACTCAAAGGGACAAACAAGATTTAAGGTTAGATATTTATTTTGGTTAACGTAGGATGCATTCACATGGAAAAACAACAAAATAAAGGAGAAAGCTAAACAGATAAGGAATGACATCCGAACGGGGTGAAAATAGAACTTTTGGGTGGAGAATGGTCCCCATCAAGGCAAAATCAAGATATGGTATGCTTAAATTGTCTGATAGGGATATTTCCATGAAGGTATGCAAAGCGGACGTAGCAAGGACGCGTCCCCATAATTAAGACCTTAATAAATCGGATTGACTCATTGACAAGGGCCTAACACTTGATCACAACTCATACACATACATCCCTACACTTAAAATATGACTAACTCTTGTAATCAAAAGGGGTAGGTTAGAAAAACTTGGCTCGATTTGCAGATGGTCAAGGTGTGACTCGTGAAGAGTTGTAGTCATCAGCGGCGGCAGGAGATACTAGGGCTCGCTACGTCACACACATCGAGCATGGTAGGGACCATGTAGCAGCACCCAAGGAGGTAGCTTTGTTGAGGAAGAGTCGATAAGGTTGTTGGTGGCAAGGTATACATCACTCAATCTCAACAATCACTCATGTTGGAATGTTAGATCAGTCGCTCACCCAATGACTCACGTCACTCAATGGAAAGGATTGAAACCCATACCTCACATTCGATTTAGAGATCGGCAAGTAAGATGATTTAGAGGGAGTATGCCAATGTACACAGTTGTTGATGGTGCATCAATGTGCCCCAACCCATCTATCTGGTATAGGTGCAAGAAGGAAGGCGAGGGAGCCTTGTCGTGTAGTGCACCAAACAAAATGAGGTGTGTAGTGATGGCGGAGGAGGCCCATCCCATGTGTGCATAGCGAAATGAGAACGTGCATGTCTCTAATTGCCATAACGCCCTTCAATCCTCACCTCTTAGTTGATGAAGGTGAAATCAATCATGCTCAACCCCCTGTCTCACACTTTGTTGATGATTACAAGAGGGCAATTGAGTTCCTCACACCCATTGATTAAATCCGTACTACCACGTGTGCGAAGGTTGTATGCCTTGTGTGCAATTGATGGAGTAGTAGTGTATCCCGACCATGTTGACATACGATGCAAAAAGGAAGGTCACGGAGCCTTATAGTGTCGTGCACAAAAAAAAATTGTGTTGTGTGCATTGAGAGCCCCATCCCATGCATGCAACACTCCATTCACACATCTCACCTCTCTCTTGAATATAAAGGGTAAGGACTGGTCACTCACCCCACCCTCTGTCTCACGCTTTGTTGATGATTGTAGAGGGCAACCCATACTCACATCCCCATCCGGTTAGGATGATAGCTCTCATCGCTTGAGATTTGTTGATGAAGATCGGCTTCATCTGGTTAATGATATCAACTTATATCAATTGATGAAGAGGTATACCTAGGAAGATAGCCAATATGTCTGGTAGTTGGATTGCAAATTGGAAATATCGTCTATTGTAGGAGTTAGAAGGACTGAGAGAGTTGCAAGATTTAGCGCACCAAGGGAGGTAGCTTTGGAATGGCTTCTGGAAGAGTTCTATTAGTGATTCAGCTTTCTTGGACTGCGGGGTGTTACCACCTTTTCCACAGCCAGCTTCCCCGTCCAAGAGTGTGTGCCACCTTTTCTTGGATGAGGCATATTATGTTAGGGAATTTTGTCCCTATTCCCGAGGGTGTTTCCTCCTTTTCTCAAAGAATAGGTTGGCATGACAAGGACCGAAGTCCTTTTCTCCCATGACCAATATATATTTATTCTTTTTTTTCTTTATTCTTTTTATTATTTTAAAAAAGGAGAATGAAAGGAACACCATGTATCAGAATCATCCTTGCCATCCCTATTGGATCAGATAGAAAGAAAGCACTATTGGGGTGGAAGGTACTTATAAGGGGTTGACAAAGCAAGGCCACCACATCAAGATAAGGAGGGCTATCAGGAGCAATATGTAAAGATTTACTGAGACATATGCACGAGGAATGAAGGGACTATCGACGGTAATTGTTAGGATCCCCAGGGAGGGTAATACTTCTTGAGGTGATAGCCATTAATCGAGAAGGGATCATCAAAAGCATCGATTGTCCACACTTGGACAGAGCCATTAGGGTTGACATCAAGTACCTTATAATGGCCCATCCATCATTGTTGAAGCTTTCTTGTGGGGAACTTTCCAAATCTTGAATCATAAACAAGGACTAAACCACCTTCCTTAAACTCCTTCTACTTGATGAAGCTATCATGATAGGAATTTCTACGAGCTTACATGGCCTTTATGCAATGTAGGGCCATCCTACGGGTCTCATCCATACATTCCACGTGCAAGAGACAACATCATAGGGACTTGTCATCTCCCATGCATTCTTTGATAGCCACGCACAAGGAGGGTAGCTCTAACTAAATAGGGAAAACATCGTCTATACGATACACCACAGCTGAAAAGGGGTCTGTCCTGCAGCAGCCTTATGGGAGGTTATGTATGCCCAAAGGGCCTTTATAAGTCAATTGTCCCAATCACAACAATATGCAACAATCGTCCTTGTCAGGATCAAGCAAAGGATGTGATTGGTAACTTTGACTTGGCCATTGGCTCTAGGCTAGTAAGGTGTGGACTTGCGATGGCGAACCTTGTATAACTTTGTCAACTCTTCCATAATCTTATTAGAAAGTGAGTACCTCAGTCACTTACTAGCTCCAAGGGACTTCCAAAATAGGTGATGATGTTCTCATATGGGAATAGGGCCATATTATTGCCATCATCCCACTTGAGAGCTTTGGCTTCACACCACCTCATCATAGTCTATATAGACCAAGATGTATCTATTTTGTTTCCTTCTCGTTGGCAGATCAATGGGGCCCATGAAATCAATCCCCCATTTCTTGAACAATTTAAGAAAAGTATGGGTTGCACTGGCATGGCACTAGATTTGGTAGGCTTCCTCATTCATTGACAAGTATCACAATGTTTGCAGTAGTCATAGGCATCCTTGTGGAGGGTCAACCAACCAATATCCTACAAGCAAGGCCTTTTTGGATGTTGCTTCTTCTTCAAAGTGTCCTCCAGAGGGCTCATCATGGCATGCTTTTAGAACAATCCCAATCTCATCTCCTACAATACATCTGCGTAGTACTTTATCCTTGCCTTTCGTGTAGAGTGCGCTACCTAATAGGGTGTAGGGGACTGATTCCAATAGAAGCTTCTTCTTCTCCCAATTGGTGATACCAGGGGGATACTGTTGCGTTACCAAGAGGTTGGCTATGTATGTGTACCATGGGATTACAGTTTCGACTAGAAAAAGGGAAGCATCAGGAAGGTCTAGATCATCCTGGTCTTCTTCATTGTATTGAGGGAATCATGACAAATGATCAACCAGAACATGGGAGGCGAGCGGGTTTGGTGACTACCTCAAAGTCGAACACTTGGAATAGAAAGAGCCATCTCATCATTCTTTCTTTCACATCTCCTTTGTTCATTAAGAAGGACAGGGCCTCATGGTTCACATAGAAATTAAAATGTGTCGATGATAGGTAGTGTTGAAACTTCTCCAAGGCAAACACCATTGGTAAGCATTCGATCCCTATCACTGTATAGTTTCTTTCTTTGTTGATTACTTTTTGGCTTGCATAATAGATAGGTTGATCCAACTTTGAGGAGCCCTTTTGGAATAATACTACGCCTAAGCCCTCGATAGATGCATCAATGTGCACGTGGAACTCCTTCGTTCAATCAAGAGGTTGCAAGATGGGTGCTTCAATCAGACACTGCTTTAGGGTGTTGAATGCTTTGTCACACTCAGTAGTGCACATATACTTGGCATCTTTCCCTTATGCAAGGGGCTGCCTTTATCGCAAAGTGTGCAAAAATATTTTGTAGTAACCCACATGGCCAAGGGATCCCCTCAACTATTTGAGGTTGGTTGGCACTATTAAAGTTGCAATCTTCTCAATCTTTGTAGGATCTGATGCTATCCTTTGTGGAGAGAAAATGTGGCTAAGAAGAACTCATGATGAGACTCTGAAGACACATTTGTCAGGGTTGTGAGAGATCCCATACTCTAGACATTTATCAAAGCACTACTCTAGGTGTCCCCAATGCTCATGGATTAGGCTATAAACACAGAAGTCGTCTAGGTAAACCTCAATGAAGTCATGCAAATGGTTTTGGAATGCAACCATCATCACACATTAGAAGGTAGCAAGAGCATTACAAAGCCCAAATGGCATCACTCTATAAGCATAGGTTCCCCATTATGTTGTGAAGGTTATTTTGGATTGATCTTCTTCTGCGAGATTTGGACGTGATTGTATCCAATAAATCCATCCAAGGGAGAATAGAATTCATGGCCTACCATTGTGTCCAATGGTTACTCTGTGAAAGGGATAGGGAAATGATCCTTCTTATTTTTGGAGTTTAGCTTTTAGAAGTCCACACATACTTGCACCTTTCCATTCTTCATGGGTACTACCATGATGGGTGAAACCCATTCACTATTGGCCACTGGATAGATAAACTCAGCTTCAACAAGGAGTTTCAGCAATTTGACTTTCACTAAGGCAAAGTAATTTGGATTCATGCTTCTATGTCTTTGCCTCACAGGTTTGGCATCAAGCTCTAGGTCAATGTGCTGTTGACACACCATAGGATCAATCCCTTTCAAATCTTTTTATGACCATGCAAATACATCTAAGTTGTCTTTAAGTAGGTCATGCAGGATCAACAGGCCTTCTGGAAGACTAATACCCACCTTCAATGACCTTTAGTACCATCAGCATCCATGAACATTAATTTCTTTTCGCCTTCCACTTCACACATGAAGATCCCACGGACTAATTCTGAGTAGAGATCTGACTCCTTCAAGGAGTGATCTCCTCTTCTGATGCTCCACTGGAACTAACTTCCTCTTTCAGTAAGGACTGGGATTGCTCCTTGGAAAGCTAGAAGGGTATTCAAGGTGGTTTTGGGTTTGGTGTGGGGATTAGTTACCTTCTGGCTTGAGGACTCATCTTCTGAAGATACATCCAAGAACGTGAAATAACAAGATTCTTCTGAGTTCTGTTTGAGCTGCTGCACTAGTGGTTGTTGGCAAGGTGCATCGTCATCATCCTCTCTTGAGAAGGGTGGATTAGGGAGACAAGAGCCACTGCTAAAGGAAGGCTTATTCTTCTTAATCCATTTCTTATGGATATTTTTCATATGACACGACTCATTGATCAGTCCAAAGGGTACTAGAGTCTTTCTATCTAACAGCATGGGGTTTTCTACTTCTGTAGCTTCTGAAACTTCTCCCTTATTTTGTGTCTTCTATGAGTAGGGTAGATTCTTCCACTTCACTATCATAATCTTCTTCTGCAATGTCATGTTTATCCTTTTCGAACTTTGTTTCTACCTCAGAGGGGGCTTTGTGAGAGAAGAACAAACTCTCTATACGATCCTTTGCCTCTACTTCTATGTCAGTATCTACTTCTATTTCTGTCGTTATGGTCTCTATCTCTATTTCCATTTTTGTCTCTAGCTTTGCTACTACAGCCATGTAACAGGGAGAATAATACAATCATGCTTTGATTTTGCTGTCAAATGTGATTTCAGAAGTCAATTCAGATTTAGATAGGAGGTATTTACCCATTGATAAAGACTTTGCTTCTTTTAGGAGTTGGCTTATAGGGCCCACTGTTAAAGACTATGCCTCTGTTTTCTCAGGAAAGATCTATTTGACGGCTTCTTTGTCTCTTGATGTGCCATCATCTGTTACTTTGTTTTGGGAGTATGTTAAGACTTCAATGGAAGTGGATCCATTATCTTTTTGCGATCCATACAACTTCAGCACCACTTTGTTGGGTCCTTTGCCTAGGGTTAGGGTTCCTTTGAACCAATCCATTTATGCCCTTGCTTCAAAAAGCCATGGTCTTCCCAATAGTAGAGGGTATGAAGTCCCGTAGAAATGTGCTTTTGCCACCAAATAGGTCAACCAATAATCCCTTCCTATAGGGAAGAATGCCCAAAGATGAAATTCTGCTTTGATATGCCAATCTGATAAGCCATTGTGTAGGCTGCATTTCTTGAAACCCTAGATCCTTCATTGTCACATTCATCATTATGTTCATTAATGAACCTCCATCAATCAATGTATCTACTATAAAGCATCCTTTAATCCACACATTGATCTCTAGAGCACCAGGATCTAGGAAGGCGTTAGCCACATCCACTTCTTTCACAAGCTTTAGGGCCTTGTTGGACTTGGTTGCCATTGAGGGAGCAATCCTTACACCTCTTCTTCTTGTCAGTATGCTTTTGAATTTATTTCAACAGCTAGGAGATAACACCAACAAGTGTTTGAATGTAGAATTTGGTTTGAAGGTGTCTAGGTCTGTGACCAAGTCATATTCTTTGATAGGATCCACAAGCTTTTCCAATCGGCTAGGAAATGGGGCAACGCCCACTTTTATCTTCCCTCTTTCTTCCAAGAGTGGCAACATCTGCATGTCTTCTACTATAGGAGGTACTTTGACATCCTCCATCTCCTTGACCTCTGTTCATAAGTATAATGAGTTTGTACAAGATGTGATTCTAATCACATTATTTTCTAGAGAAGTCACTCAAGTAACCTTCAATATTGACAGTCGAGGTTGTAGAATGCATATGCTTTTATTCTTTTCATTCCTCAAAAGTTCATAAAAAATTCAACTTCTTTTACTACTTTCTATTTTCCCATCTTTCTTTTTGTCTTCAAATAAGAATGTGATCCTTTTGTTGTACAAGATGTATCTTTCCCTCCTATACCCTTGTAGTTGCTGCTAGGGTATGAGCATTGTAGCATAAGAAGTATTCACTTCTTGAACCTCTACATCCTTGAGCATAGCCTTCTTCCTTGGTCTATCTTTTTTGGCTCTTCTTATTCTAGCCTATCTTCTTCCTTTTGCTTTCTAGCTCTCCACAATCGTTCTTCTAGTTTGGCTCTTCCACCTCTTTCTACTTGCTCAATCTTTTTCCTAACTTTCTTCTTGTTGTTTTTGCACATCTTGCTTTAGCTTCTCTTTCTCTTCTAACTTCTTCCTAGCTAACTTGCTCTTCGATCTCTTTTCTTATCTTTTCTTGTCTCATCCTTTCCTTGATCTTCTCTATTGCTCCATCTAATAAATCTTTTTCTTTTTATTTCCTATCATCCTCTTCTATCTCATCCCATGTTTTCATGATTCTCTACTTCAACTCCCTTTCTAGCTTATCATCATTTAAACTTTCAAGGTGTTCCAATATCTAGTCTAAGCTCATCCTTGCCCTTCTCTTCTTCTTTGACTTGTTGGTGTAGAGGTGTTCCAAGATCTAGGCTAAGTTCATCCTCTCACTTTACTTCTTTTTTATCTTCTAATTCTTCATTTTTTCCTTCTTCTTCACCTATCTCATCCTCTAAGTAGAAGTGTTGGCTCCTTTCCCCCTTCCATTCTCATATTCTAAGTCTATCTCCTCATCTATTTCTTCATCATTCTCTTCAATAAAGGCATCTTGTGCCCCACAAGACGGTGCGAACCTAGCCTCACCCTCAATCTCAATGGGTGGAGGTGTTCGAGCTCATCCTCTCCCTTCTCAAACTCCATTTCTTCTTACACTGGTTCTTCTTTCAACTAGGCTGCAACCTGTGGGTGCAAGGGTTCATCCTTTTGACATGTCTGATCTTCATCTTCTTTCTTGTATCCTAGCTTCCTCATAATACTTTCTACCTTTGAATGCATATCCATTCTCCATTATTTTCCCTTCACATAGTACTCTATCATTTCTTCCTCTTCTTAAACTATTTTAGATTGGCATACTTCAGGATGGGGGTAGTTGGTGTAGAGGTATTCTCCTTCCGGGTGGTAGTTGATGGGAACATCTTCGAGGTAGCCTTCTTGGTAGTAGTCTTTAGGATAGTAGTCAAGATAGTAGCAGTCGACTCCTCCTTATTAGGGACGAGGTGTTCCAAGATCTGGGCTGAGCTCATCCTCTCCCTTGTCTTCTTCTTTATCTTTCTCTAACCAAAACTCATATTCTTCTTTCACTTGTTTTTTCTTTTCTTAGCTCCTTGGTTCTTCTTTGGTTGGTTTCACTCCATTCTTCAGCTCTTGGACTCTTTTTGATCTCATTTGCTCTCCCTCATCTTGTTTATTTTGCTCAACCTTATTTAATTTCATGAGATACACAGGTAATCCTTTTCTCAACCCTTTTATTATGCGAGATGATTTGGCTAGTTGAATCTTGGGTTTTTCTGCCTCACCTTGGGTCATTAATGTTTCCCCCTTTAGGTTTTGAAAAGTCACCTGGCCTTTTCTGCACTAAATATGTGTGTCATTGGGGATTAACTAGTCCATACCCAATAGACATTCGTAGGCCCCTAAATTCATGATCCTAAATCCCATTTTAGAGAGATTGCTTCCTAGGCTAAATGTCACTTTGCAAGTTTGCTAAGTAGACAGGATTTCTTTTCCCTTAGCAAGTTCCACAAGTAACCTAGATGTAGGTATTGTGTCTATACCTAATTTCTTGGCACACTTTGGTGATATGAAAGAGTGTGTTCTTCCACAGTCAATCAGAATTTTAAAGGACTTACCCTCATATTCTGCTGGTGTTTGAATAACTGAAAATTGGCAATTTGGGCTTTTCTTATGGAGGGTGGCATGAACTGACGCCCTCTCCACATCGGCTTACATAGTTGGGTTTCCCTCTTCTTCAAGATCTTTAAGAATTACAGCAGATGCTTTTCCTTTTGCAATTGAATCTTGGTTCTGACCTCTGTATTGTCATTGGCGAGGAATTTGGCCAAGCTTTGGGCATTGTCTTTTAAAGTGGCCTGGCTCATTACAATGGAAATGCCTAGGTACTCCTGAATTACTTCCTATAGGTATGAAGTTCACGACTGCATTTTTTTAAACCCTCTTTCCTTGACCAAGTGGACACTGACATTGGGCTCACTTAACATAGCCCCATGAAGTCCCTTTGTTTTGATTTCAGAGCCTATTATTCCTTGGCTTTGACTGAATCTCTTGAATAAGAGGTACTGTGCGAATCAAAGCATCTTGCAGATCAGTTGGACGCATAGATTCAAGGCATGTATTCAGAGGAGCATTCAATCCGTGACAAAAATTAGACACCTACTGAGCAATAGTCATGGAAGGCACATATTTAAGTAGTGAGATAAACTTTGAGTAATATGCCTCTAGGCTCATTTCCAGCTGTCTTAAGTTAAAGAACTCGTTCATTTTTAGTGTGCAATAAGCTGGTAGTAAAATTGACCATGCATAGATCCTTTCAGTTTTTCCCAGGTAATGGTTGTCTCAGCAAGTCCCTGGTCTTTACACCATTGTTTCCACCACAAGCGTGCCTCACTGGTCAATTTCAACTTGGCAATCATAGCCTGATTAGCAGGGGTAGTTCCTATGCCGGTGAAGTAGTCCTCCATGGTCTCACTCCAAATCTCTAGCCTCGGCTTCAATGTCTTTTCCCTTGCCATCAAATTCCGGTGGCTTAACCTGCTTAAGGAGATACTTCTTCTCCTGAATTTCAGTGGAACTAGCGATAGCTGTATTACCCTGGGTTATCATAAGTTTCACGAATTAGTTTAATGCTTTAAACTTTTCAGCTTATTTTCCACATTAACATATCTTATTAGTTTTGTAAGACAATGATGGGCCAAAGAGCACAATATTTTTACAAAATATAGTCGATGTTATCTTTTATTATTAGTAGCCATATGCTATGATTTTTACAAGGGATATTTACAAATGGCAGATATTTACAAGTAGAGATACATCAACATTGATAGGATAGGCTAGATGCTATGTACAATTTTCAAAACAGGATATCATTATATCTTTCTTTTTCAGGGATGGATATCAATTACATTCATGTAGAAGAAAGTAGGCCAATTGCTATCTATGTCTAGAAACCTATACTGTGGAAGTGGCAGATCTAGAAAACCATGGATATGATAATCTCCATACTTGGGACGTCCTTGGATTATAATTCTGTCAACTGGGATTATCTTCAGTACCTTGTCATAGACATAACGGTCTAGACGTATCTACTGACCACTAGTAATCATAAGTGGATTCCTTTTGGACGGATAAAGGCCTCAACTACTTTTAAATTTTCCATCTTTTCAAGGAATTTTAGATAATTCTGCATGTTGAAGAATCAATCGGCCTCGATGTAACAATAACGCTCATCCTAGAACCATCTTCTTTCGCAATTCATGGGGATGGATTGTATATGCGATCAAGTATCCTCATCATTTCTCTTCTCCACTCGTCATCCGTGGAATTCAGTGCAGATATGTACATTGCTCGAAAAACGAGGAACGAGTTCCAAGCTTAGTTATTTTGCCAAAGTTTATCACTTAACAATCAACAGACTTATTATTAATTAGAACATTTAGTCTTAAAAACCATAGATAATTTTAATTTTAATTATGCTCTGATACCACGTGTCACATGCCTACCTAACAATTCCCTGGCAACATGTTTTAGTGGTCCATCGGGGAACTATCCTAGAGGGCTTCGCCTAGCACTTGCGAGAATGCATAGGATCTATCATCTAGGTTTCCTAGAGTCCACCCCGTAACGGAAGGTACTGGCCGTCCCCACGAGGATCAACTTGCAAGATCGAGGTCCTAATTTGACAACTGAGGTCTTGATGCATCAGCTAGCTCCATTGGAGGTGTCCCACAAGGACTTCTTGTCCGACTGGAGCAATCATAGTTACCCTTGGTTCATGGAGTGCAACACTTTTTTCCAGCAACTAGTTAGGATTCAGGGAACCTGAACGGAGTTCTAGCACAGTTGCCACACCTTTCGCCTAAGATAATTATTGACCAAGGTTTTAAGACCTGACCCTATGTAAGTCAACACTCGCCTCTACCTAATTTTTCCTAATTAATGTTTCGTTCAATCTCTTGAGAGAAGCTCCTAGCTTATCGGGACCACCCATCCGTAGGACGTATCCATTAGGGATCTCGCCCACCCAATTCTCACAAATGGTTTTCTTTAGTTTTCTAATTACCTATCACATTAAGTTATGACATATGAAAGAAACTTTGTTAATTAACCTTTTATCATAGGTTCCTTGACATAATTTTATAGCACAACACAAAGATAGAGAAAACAGTCTTTTGGCAAAAAATATTTATTTATTATTTTGCAAAGGTATTTACAATGCTTTTTCCATTCTGCTTACACAGAAGATAAAACCTCCATTCATCGGAAAATCCCTTCTATCTGTGCAGAAGAAAACAAACCCTCTAAGATTTACGTCCCTTCACTAGTGCCACGGACTCCAAGATCCCATCCTCATTCGTGTGAGGGTCAGGCAATTCCTAGGAGCGATCGAGAGATTTATGGCCAGAGTCCCCCTAGCACTCCCACCTCCGTGCCTAACAGATTCCTCACTGAGCGACCTCTCACCGTCGGGGCTGGTCCAAAACTCCTTGCAGTAGTACAAAACAATCCCCCTTGGAGCAAGGTTCTGCATCTAGTCGTAGGGGAGGCATAGCATGATCTTTCCCCTTATTATCCTAATTATATATTTACAATCAGATCTAACTACTGCAAGCACAATTAATCTTTCCTGTGCAACCATCAATGCATGCGCAAATCGAAAAAAGAAACAGCACCAAGTGTTTTAGCATAGGAAGCAGCCCCACCCAAATGTAGGGTTTCTCTTTTAAGATTTCACCTTAATCTTAGGGTTTTGCTTCATACTTGCAACTCTTTTTTGGGATCCGCAAGTTATTTCACGAATCTGAAGTGCATTTTATCCTTATGAAAAATTTGGTATTTCTGCCCTAAAAGATAATATGGGCATTTAAGGGGCATTATACCTATGGTAGGTAATTTATGCCCTACCCTCCCCTAACTCGCACTTAGCAGGATTTCAAATGCTTTTCCAAGTTTTGTTTAGACATTAGAATTAGTATGAACAATTTCTTATCAATGTCCAACAAGTCCTACAAACTTCCAATATTTATTTAATTTGTTGATACTGATAGTTTCAAGATTGTTGAGTATTTTTTAGTTGTTTTTGCTTCAAGATTTATTTTAGGTTAGGCTTTCTCGTAGATTCATATGTGGGTCAACTCATGATATTGACTCTCTCGCCAATATAACCATTAATATTAACATTGCGTGTGTTTTTAGCAAGAAAATACTTTTTATTTTATTCTACTCATATTCTATGGTTTAATCGACGATGTCCAACCATTTGTCGAACTTTCAACATTATCTAAAAATATCAATTTTTATTTAGCTATGTCCTAAGTGAAATGCTAATTGTTTTTCTAAAAACTATATTCTAAGAAATGTAGAAATCATAAGTGCAATTTTTCTTTCATCTTTCAGGCATCGAATTATAATATTATGCACCTAATTTATGCGCGTCTAGTATATATTTTTCTATACAATTTTTTGTTGATTTAATGCATTGATTATTTCATGATATTATCTAAATGATTTTCTATAAATTATGGTAAAACTCATATGCATATGTTTGTCATTAGCAAAATGAAATAGAGATAGTCACTTTGAGAAAAAAATTATAAAATATTCCCTTCCCTAACATCGTCTGCCTTTTTTCAGTTATTATAATCACATGCATCATTAACGAAATAACAATAAATATCACGAAAGAAACCATAATTACGATATTTTCTTAATGATAGACATATATTCTTTTTCCAAGTGAAAGAGTCTTTTCACTGAATAGTTAATTATTATATTACTTAGGCTATTTTCCTAAGCAACAGTTCATATGCATTTTCTTTAAAATGTGTTTATAATCATTTAAAGCCAAATATAGCGATAAGCTTATAAAACATTAATTTTTTCTAAACCAATGAAATGTTACCTCTAACACGTTTGTAGTAACAGGGGTTTCTCCAATTCCTACTACATTATTTTCTCCATCGGCCGCGTTTCTTGCTTCTCTTGCTTCAAATGGGCTTCTTAAATTTTTGCGACCTCGTGGAGCCATGGATATCAGGCAAAATTAATGTGGTAGTTCAGGGAGAGTTGGTGGTCATCCAGAAAAATTTCGCCAGTGTTTTGCTTAGCGGTATAGTTGTATGGAAGAAATGTGTAATAGGGGGTAGAGAAAATGGAAATGAGGTAGAAGATAGGTATTTTCTTCCTTCAAGGCTCAAGCTAGAATGGAAAAGAGATGTAGAGAAAATTTTCCATCATCAGGAGGTCTTCCTTCTTGCTTTCTTTGTGAAGGAGAGCGGGTGTATTTATAGCCATGAGGGAGAGCATATAGTCGACTCATTCTTTTGGCTACTTGTCAAGAGCTAAGTAAGCTTTATAAAAAATGCTTTTTGATTGCCTACATGTTGGATGATGGCATGGGAATGATTTTAAAATGCTTTCTCTCCCTCCAAGCACAAAAAAACTCATGATTTTTTACCTATTTTTTTAAAAACGTCTTTTTTCTTCAAAACAACTTCATCTGGTGGTTCTTGGCCATGTTACCTCATGACTTATCTAGTTTATAAAGTCATGACATACTCTTTGATACTTAAATTACTCAATATCATGCTCGTTCTTGCACGTTCATTGTCTACCAATTAAGGCTTTTGTGATTTGTCTTGACATCACGAAATCAATGAGATCTTTGATGCATTAAATGGAATCAGGAACACTAAATCAAATATCATGTGGGAAATATTATGATCAAGTCATCGTAATATTATTTACGAGGCATCTTTGCTTCTTGTTGACTGGGAACATTGAGGCGTCTTCTCGTGTCAGATTACAGAATTGATTTAATGTGAGACTCGATATTACATGCAATCACTTATGTGATAACTCAACGAGTAATTTTTTAAACATTTCAAGCCCGAATTTGTTTCTTGATATGAAGTGTTATGGCGAGAATATTACAGTATCCCTCTTATTTTTATTCTTATTTTTTACAATAAAACACAACACCTCATTAAAAACAACAAATTAAATTTTCTATTTAACATTACCATAAACTTACCACTTAAGAAAAAGCAACAAAAAAAACACATGCATCCACACCTCCCACCCTCATACATCTACCAATATATGTCTCTATTTTTTATATTTCTTTTTTTTTTAAAACACACACACACGCATTACCTTCAAACACATAACACCACACTAATAACAGCAACCACCCACAACATCCATTACTACCAACCCCCCAACCCCCATTTCCCCTTTCTCCGTTTCTTTTATTCTTTCACACGTGACCGCCCCCTTTTCCGCCACCATGTGTATGTTGATATTTCCTAAGGTCTTGTTCGCATGCCAAGTTTTCAACTTTATTGAGCACGTTGCAATTGCGATCGTTCACCTGCAAGGACACGCGTGTGGTTTGGTCCACGTGGTAGAGAGCTTGCGACTGTTCCCACGCACTCCATGCCGTCTATGATGATTGGGTACCATATTCCTCTTTTATTTTTAAAAAACATTTAAAAAAATTAAAATATCTAAAATCAATAAAAATCTAAATAAATTGAAGAAAATTACATAAAAATCATTTAAAAATTTATACTATTTCATATTAATGGAAAATGTCAATAGAAATAGAAAAATATTACCCCTAGAAAAAAGTAAAACTTCACAAAACTTCAACATAATATTCAAATTTTATAAAATTTTGAAAAAAAAAATAAAAATCATTAAAATTTTAGAAAATTCCAAATAAATTTCCATTATGATTATGACTCCTTAAAAATACATTAAAATTTTAGAAAACATATTCAAAATAATTTATTTGAAGAAATAACAACTTCAACAATGAGACCTTATGAAAATGTTCAAAAATGGTTATTTTTAACGCTTTAAAATTTCCAACAAAATTATTTTCATATTTCTACTATTTGTGTTACCATTTGGATATTCACATTCATCTATCTATTTATTTCTTTATTCACAAGAAAAAAATACCAACATTCACAAAGAAAAAACACATAAAACAAACAAAACCAAACCCAACTCACCACACATAATGACACAGTTATGAACATTAAATTTATTTTTTTAAATAACAAAACAAACACACCCAACACATAATTACCCAAGTGCCAATCCCTTTTTTGTCCCTCTTATTTTTATATTAGGATTTGGTTTTTCGTAAATGCCAAGAGACCGAGTGCCACTTGGTCACCTTGTTGTTTGCGTATGAGGATTTTCCTATTTCTTTTGGATTGTTTTGAAGTGGGGATTTTCATGTCAGGACCTTGTGGGTGTCCACATGCCATCAGGTTTTTCTCTTTCCCTCCTTCACATGCACCATCACACACATGTAATTGTAATTAAAAATCAACTGACCGTTCCACCCACAAAATTAACAAAATGCACATCCTAAATTTTTAATTAAAAAGAACTATCTATTAATTCATAAAAGGAACCCCATCGTTGCACGAAAACATTGCACCATAACCCACAAAATTTGATAACTTAAAATCCATTCACAAGTGCATGCACACATGTGCTATACACACATGTGCTATACACACAATTAATTTGTAATTAATAAGGAACCTCCTAAAGTCACTCATGCATGTGCTTTGTGCTATGGATCATATAACTTTTTAAAAATGAATTGCATTTATAGAGATCCCCAATCTAGTCAAGTCAGTATAAGCAGGGGTTGGGCTACGCAAACGACTCACCATGCATTAACGGATTAATGTAATGACGAACTATGATTAATTGATCATCTAATAAAATAAGTCGTGTAGCTTTCACTCACCCACTTCACTGCACCATAAGTATATGCCTTACCTTTACGGGGATTGGGATTTTTCTTAGTCAAAGATAAAGATCTTGTCTATCTATATTTATTGTGATGGTCGGAGTCTATGGTGGTTTCGTCTTGATTTTTGTATTATGTCTAGGATACCCAATGCATGAATTTTTATTTTCTTTTGAGTTTTTGATTATGAGGTTTGTGGGTGCCTGTATGTATGCATCACCTGAAGCTTTTGGTAGCACATGTGCATATGTCATGTCAAATTTTCGTAGGATGTGAAATGTTTGGGGAGGTTTGGTCTAGTCTAGTCAGTGTGTTATTGTTGTTATGTTTTGTTTCCCCTATTATTTATCTTAGTGGTGGTATGTGTGGGTTTTTAGGAATCCTTCCTCCTTTTCCTAGTTTTGTGTGTGCGTGGATGCTCTAGTGTGGTCTAAATGGCATCTTCTTCCACTCCCCCACTTGTGATCTAGCATGTACCATTACCAGTTCATGATTATTCTCTTCTCTTGGATGCTGACTATATTCGAAAGGCTGGCCTTCATCTTTTTGTGGCCTTGAAATTCCTTCCAATGAATGCAATTTTTTGTTACTCTTTCCTAGAGACTTATAAGAAGCTTTCAGGGCTTGGTTTATGGCCGTTGATTTTGTTTATCCCATGTTACTATCAATGAGGCCTTGTTCTTGCCTTTTGTAGCTTTCGCTATGCCTAGTGGAAATCAATTATTATCCACTATAGAGATCCTTGCCTTGCTGTAGAAGGAAACCTCTACTCCTTTGGTAGCACATAAGGTTATCACTAGTTAAGGAGTATCAGTGGCACATATTTTCTCTCCTTTATAGAAGCAATTATGACAATTCCTCCAGGACCGCAGGCAAGCCTACTTCAAAGTGTTTGTCCCGAGAACTCTTCATGGCCTCTATCAGGATCCTGGAAGGGGTTAAGCTTAATTGGACAACCTTTTTGTTGGCTAAGATGGATCAACATTTTCAGCGAGTCACAAAAGGTCAACTCAGTAATGTGTCCTATGGGGTTTTTCTACAAAAAATCATTCAATTGGAACCTCCCCTAGGTGGCGTTCATGTGCTTGATCTTGTACCACTTCCACAGGTCTCCTCCACCTGTTCCTTCAGATCTAGCAGATGTACCCACTACCAAAATCATTCAAAAGAAGTGCCATGCACATGGTCCTTCTGATCCTCTACATGTTCCAATCCCTATTGTACAGATTCCAATCCCTGAGGTGTCTAGTAGCTCTCTTCCCTTGTTATTGTCTTGTATCAATCTTTTTGTAGTACAACGAGAAGGCCAACTAGATCCACAGATTCCTCCTTCCTTGCAAACAGTATTGTCTAGATCTATGTTGTCATAGCTAGTTTATGGTGTTCAGAATGCTTTGGAGACTTCCATGACTTCATGTCTTCAAAAAATCTATACAGGAGTGTATACTTCATTGTAAGACAAGGTGGATTCTTCAACTAGTCAGCTTAGCAAAGCTCTTGGAGATTGAGCTTCCGAAAGGACTGCTTTGAGTGATATCTATACACAAATGACTACAGCTCTACGACTTTGATGGATTTATAGTAGGCCATGATTAAGGAATTAGAAGCTAAGGTTGCTACTTTAGAGGAATCAAATGTGTCCTTAACCAAGTGGAAGAATGTTGCCCTTGAGGAGGAAATGATAGAATCAACTCACAAGCTTGGTATTTGTGAGGGAGAGTTGCAGCATTCTCAAGAGATTGTAGAGTCACAAAAGAAGTTTATTGAAGAACTTAATCAGAAAGTTGCCACTCTTTCTGTTCCTCCTCCAACCCCCATGATGTCTTCTTTGTTGTCTAAGGAAGAACTAGATCATTTTGTCCATTATGCTGAATTAATGTCACCTCATCATCTTTTGGATTCAATATCAACACTTTGCGTTGTACATCTCCTTGAGTAATGTGGACTTAGGACCTCCCGAGGATGGGTGGCAAAATATGTGGTCAGCTAATTTATTCAAAGAAGTATTTGATAGATTTGTTGATGACTTGATCTCTCATGAAGCTCAAATATTATCTTTTATGTATCTCCAAGGAGATCTGCACATCTCTGATGAGAAGGATATGAATCTTTATGTAGGAGATGTGATTTTGCAGGTAGTCATGTACATCCATTCAACTGAAATGACCTTGGTTGATGGCCTAAAGAATTATGATCAATAGACATTGTGGTGTAAAGGCTATGCTTGGCATCCTCCTTTGGAGTCTTGGAATCTTGCCGTCGATGGAATGTATCTCACCAATCATATATTTTTCCATTGATATCCCAACCATTGAACCATATTGCTAACAATCCTTTATTCACTGAGGATTTCTTTTCAACTTTTGATTTCCGTTGTTCCATGTATCCTTATGATTCTCATGATGGCATATCGTATTCCTTAATTTTCTATCGATTACTATTGTATATTGCCATCCTTCAATCTAATCCAGATAGTATCCCTCTTTTATCTATTACTCGTGTCATTTCCTCTCACATTCTAGATTTTACTACATGTCCATTTTCTAATCCTATATCCTCACCTATTCCTATTGAATTTACTTCTATTTTTCAACCTATTTCTTCTATTTTTTCAATAGAATCCCTTCAAAAATTTCTATTTTATTTCCCTTCTTTCCCACCCTCATTGTCCCTTCAAATATCTTCATTCTATGATTTATCTTACCCACCTCTTCACTATTCTCCTATTGTCCCTTCACCATCTCCATCCAATTATATTAATCTTCCTCCCCAATCAGTGATGGACACCCTTGGGTATAATAGTGATATCCTTGGTTGACGGCAATGGACATTACATGATTCTTTGACATGACCAGTGTTTAACTGGCCTCTCATTCTTGGTTCCTCGGACACTTTTTGCAATGTTTCACTTCTTCTTATCTTCAATTTTCTCGAGCACATGCTTCTTTTGAAGATACTTGGTACACTTTTGGTGTCTCATTTTTACTGATATCTTGCTTTTAGCATCAACAATCTCACCTAAATACTAGGAAGAGTATTTTGAGCTTGATGATTAATCCAAATGAGGATGTGACTGTTGCCCAGATGGATGTTCTGTATTATCTTGCACAAGCTTTTCCTACTAGGTTTATTGTCCTATTGGAAAGGATGTGTTGCTTACTCTTCAGAATGTGCCTCTACATTTTGTGGATGAGAACAAGAGTCTAGAATGTCTCAAGCTAAGTATGAAGTTTAAGAAAAAATATATTAAACCTACATAGCATGTGGACACTCTCTTGGATGTATTGATCCCTTTTAATGAAAATCTTTCTTCTTGCTCTTCAGTTTTTGCGAGCATGTGCCATTTAGACTACATTATCTTGTGTCCATGTGAGTTGTGTATATATTTTATGGTATATGTGTGGTATTTTATTCCTCTTGCATGGAGTTGAAGATAAAGATGAAGTTGATTGAGAAGATGACTAATGGTGGTTTGTGATTCTATTTATGGGATGGATGCCTATGGCAAAAGAAAACAAACCTCTTATATCCTTTAAAAATTTGTCATGCTTTTATATTTCTAAGCTGTGATAATTAATAAAGGTGTTTTGCTTTCGTTCCAATTCTTTATTAGATACAGGTTATAGGTTGGGATCGTGTTTGGATGGTGTTTCTTGAAGATGATAAAGAAGCTCGAGTTGAGCTATATTTTGAACTTGTATTCTATTTTTCCTAGGTCATGAGGACGCTCCCTAATTAAGTGTGGGGATATGTTGAGGGTTGAAATGATCTTGATTTTTTGGCTGATTTTTGTTGTTTTTGTGGATTGAATGGTTGATTTTTTATGGATTATGTATTATGATTAGTTATTTTGGAAATTTTTGGGAGTTTTTTGGATGAGGTTGATTGGGTTTTAGAATCTCGTAATGTTTTATAGTGGAGATATGATGTTCTGATATGTTTGTTGATGTCCTACATTAGTATCTAATTGGGTTTGTTAAGCTTATGTTTTGCTTTGTTTTCCTTTTGTATAAGGGGTTGGAAAAGTGATTGATGAAGTTTGAGAGTGTTTGGAAGCTTATTAGTTGATTGTTGAAGGTTTTGAATTATTTAAGTGAGCTAAAGGCTTTCTGATAACTTTATGTTAACCCTTTGTTGAATGTTTGTAGAGTCTTTGTTTTGTTCAGTTCTGTTCTATTTTGTATGCCTCTGTAAGTGTAATGATGGATGAATGTGTAGCTTGGGGAAGTTTTTCAGCCTTGGAAGAGATGAATACAAGTTCAAAATAGCTCGAAGAAGTAGTTGCTAAATACTTGAAGTAAATACTGAAGTAATAGTGATAGTAGTAAGCTCTCAAGGGACACTATAGTGGCTCTGGTGACCTTTCATACCAAACATACCTCTTGGGAGGGGTATCCACGACCAAAAAGGGGTTATGAATTATTATTCTTGATTATCTCATTGTACTATTGAGAGAGATCATGAGAGAGAGAGAGAGAGAGAGAGAGAGAGAGAGAGAGAGAGAGAGAGAGAGAGAGAGAGAGTGTGTGTGTGTGTGTGTGTGTGTGTGTGTGTGATAGCCAAATCTATGCAAAACAATGTAACTATGAGTGAGAGATTGTAAGAGAAAGCTATGGAACCTTTGAAGAAGAATAATATGTGATGAATTACATTCAAAGTGGTGTATTCTCTTATATCTTTGTGGTATCTTGATGAATTCTATAAAGAATATAGAGAGCATAAGTCATCCAACACCTTTTGCCTATAGTATAGGAGTTGCCATAGCTTGTGAGAAAATACCTTTAGTATGTGTGTAAGAAAGTTTTCTAGACCCCATAGATTTTCTTATTTATTGTGTAGCTAGAACTAAGAAGTTGAATAAAGATTCATTAAATGAGCTTATTAGATAGTATTGGATTACTGGGTGGATTAATATATTTATAACTTAATATAATAGCTAATAGATAGCACCTTAGGGTAGATATACTAGAGTATATAACCTAAAATGGTTTTAGATCAAGACTATGAGTTAGAATACTGGATTACCAAGTGAGTCATCATCTTGATCATAGATATATCAATCTTGATAAATACTTTGATTTTTTATAGTTATAATGGTTTTGACTTGTGGATCTTTGAATAAAAATATCTTGATAAGTTTGAGTTCCTCCATCCATCAGATTTTTAAAAAGATTTATTTCAAGATGGGCTAGCCTTTTGGCATCAGTAAAGCAATAGACACCATGTGGAGTCCATCGTCTCATATTATAATATTTAAGAGGGCAATAAAGACTCTCCACTATCTTCATGAAATCTTCTCACCAAGCATAATCCAATGAATGCATGGAGGATTGATAGTACGTATTGCAAAGGATCAAAAATTTATGCCAAGGTTCACCTTGAAGATCATCTCCATTCTTCAAACCATATTGTGAGAATATTCATCTGCATCTTATTTACTTAAAGTATGATATTTTTTAAATTGCACAAAAAATAGCTAATATGCATACCCCCATAGATTCTCATATAAGGATGGGGTCCATTATGTAGATAACTATGAAAGGATGTTCCTAGACTTTGGGTAAGGGTTCCCTAATAAAAGTACACTTGTGCTAAAAACTCTAGAAGCAATTCATGGTTTTGTAAGAAGTTTTTAACCCCATGTGCACACAATTTAATTGACTATTCTAGTGCTAATATGCATGACAATAATTAAACTAGATATGACCCACATGTGACTAAAGGATACATATATATGGTGTTGTGCCTAAAATGACCATATGGTGTGGTACCTAAAATAATCATGTGATAAAGGAACACACTTGTGATGTTTCCTAAAGTCTCATCTTTATAAGGCCTAGACATTTGGTAATGATCATACAAGACAATGTGTGTGTGTGTGTGTGTGTGTGTGTGTGTGTGTGTGTGTGTGTGTGTGTGTGTGTGTGTGTGTGTGTGTGTGTGTGTGTGTGTGTGTGTGTGTGTGTGTGTGTGTGTGTGTGTGTGTGTGTGTGTGTGTGTGTGTGTGTGTGTGTGTGTGTGTGTGTGTGTGTGTGTGTGTGTGTGTGTGTGTGTGTGAGATTAGTATAAACATAAACACATGAACCAATGTATTTAAAGTCCACCCCCAAGAAAGAAGATAATGTCCATTTGGATATTGCACTACTTAGGGGGCATGCCATATGGTGTGGTGGTGCAAAATTGCACGTATAGCATGAGGCAATATGAAAAAGGTAGTGCCTCACTCTCACTCACCCACAATATATATAAAAACACTCAAATCTTGTGCATATATGCCTTAAACTAAGTTATATATATCCTATCTTATATAGGTAGATATCCACTAGTGAAGAGTGCACATATAGGCGCTCATATGCCATTGTGTACATGGGATCATGCCTTAGAATAAATTTGACCAAATAATATAAGTCCTAGTTATATTTTTCCCAAAAATTACTCTACCTTGACACATATTTTTGAACCAATTGATTCAATCACAATCATGCATATAAGTTATGCAACTAACTATATACAAATACTTTTAAAGCTATCTAATCTTGTGTGCTGACATACACCAAGTCAATATCTTCTGCAAGTACCTTCTCTCTTACAAAATGGTAATGCACCTCAATGTATTTTGTCATGGCATGGAACACTTGGTTCCTAGCTAAATGTATACTACTCATGTTGTCACAATGAATGACAACTAGATCATCTCCCCACACATCCAAATCACCCAATAGTTTTTGTAGCCATATCACCTCACATGCTACCATAGCAGATCTCTATACTCAATCTTTGTACTCAATAAAGCAATCATTGGTTGCTTCTTGATGCTCCAAATAATCGTTGTACTACCAATGAAAAATATAAACCCACATGTAGATCTTCTATCAAACTTGCTACCATCCCAATCTACATATGTGTACCCAAACACTTACATATCCTTGGCTACCTCATAAAAAGTCCATAATGCAAGGTGTACTTGACATACCTCACTCAGTATCCATCTAACTACATCCAAATGAGGCTTCCTAGGTACCTACATAAACTGCCTCATAAGTCTACTAGCATAGCTCAAGTGTGGCCTTATGATAGTCATATAGATCAAAATCCCTACTATCTTTCTAAACATAATTGGGTCTTCTATCACATTCCCAACATTTGCACTTGTTTACTGCAGCGCAGAGAAAGCAAAAAAAGAGGCATCAAGAGGAAAAGCACAAGGTGGAAAAAAGAAAAAGTTGCCTTGCGAGGGAATGGACCTGGAAAAAATCCAAAAGCATGGGAACAACTAGCAGGAGTCCAAGGCACAACCATGGAAGCTGCAAAGGAGCCAAAAGCGAGAAGATGCACCTCTAAATATAAAGGCATGGCCAAAATCTTTGTAAAAAAGCGCAAGGCTCCCTCCTATTCAATTTGTAACCATGGACGGGAGATAGGACTAAGCTAGGAAGTTAGGGCAAAGGGAAAAAATGCCCAAGCCACATCCAACCATGTGAAAAGAGGATGACCACCCAAGGGAAAGAGGGCATGTATATAAGCCAAAAAGTTAATGGAAACTCTCATTCTTGGTGTATGGCAAAAAGCTTCTTCTTCTTCTCCTCTTCTTCTTGCCTTCTTGTGTGCGCTTGAGTGAGGGAGTGTGAGGGAGGGAGGGAGTGAGTGTGTGAGAGTGAGGGATTGAGGAGAAGAAACTCCCCATCTCCTCTCTTCATCTTATTCTCTTCTCTTCTCTTCTCTTGCCTCACGCAGCTATGGAGGATGGAGCTTGACAGAGAGGGATTGAGCTTGCTTGAGCTTTCCTCAAGGATCATGGAGCCACCAGTGCGCAAGAAAGAGGAGGGTACTCGATTGAGTATCAAGGTAATCTCACTACACCCCATAGGTAGGAAGAGCATGTCGGCTATGTGAGAGATAGCCATGGCCGCTCAACTTGAAACGCTTGACCAATAAGCGGTCCATAGGTCTCGGGGGTTGAGCGAGAGAGCTCCCTTCATTTTGGTTCTGTTTTACGAGGATAGATGGATTTGAGACTTGAGCATATGGAAAATCAAAGTGGAAGAAAGGATTGAAGTGTGCACAAGAGGGAGAGAAAAGCTCACAAGTACAAGAACAAGTCTTGCTTATTGAGTTGCTCATGAAGTACAGCTTGGGTCACTCTCACTCAAAAGTTGATGTAGACCCCTGGGCTATTTATATAGCTCCAATTGGCTAGGGTTAGTGTTTCCCCTTCCCCTCAGGATCATTCACACCTGGCTGGCCTTATCCACTCCTGCATAAGGACGGTTCATATGCCTATACTCTCAACACCCCCCCTCAATGCCAAGTGGCATTGGAATACAAAGCATAAGAGAATGCCCCCCCTTAACCCAAATCGGATGCCTTTATAGAATAGGCTTACAAGGATGGTTATAGGCAGAAAGGATACATGACTCAGAAGAGTCGATCATTTGTGGATTGGGAGGCAAAGTTGACCTCCAATTCCCTAGGTACTTTTGGAACACTGGGACACTTACTGATGATAATGCCCATTCTTTTTACATTTATTGCACTTCGTTTTTTCAGGATACTTCTTCCAATAACTACTTACAATATGCCCTTTTTTATGACAGAAGGAGCACTTTGTAGAAGGTGTATGGACTAACACTTGCTCATAGGAAGTAAATGCTGAAAAGCCTTTGTTATGGTTCCTCTTCTCGTTATCTAGGCATGACTGAATGGTACTTGCCAAAGTTGGGTTTGGGATATTAGTAAGAGTAGTAACAAGGGTTGGAAAGACCTTCTTTATAGACTTTAGAAGGATGAAAATGGCAACTTCATCATGAATTGGTGCTTGAATGGAGGCCACCTGTGCCATGAGCCCCTTCATATGTGAAATAAAATTACTTAGAACTTCTCCATGTTTATACTCCAAGATAAAAACACTCAATCTTTAGAAAATTCTTGGAGTTCTTCCCTGTAGCGCCATAGAGCCTTTAAAGCTCATCTCACTTCTCCTTTGTAGTGGAGAGTTAGTCAATATGATGAATTGAGGATTCATCCAAATGAAGCATGGTGATGGCTTGAGCTCTTTCATCGTCTTCTACATCAAGGGGATTTGATGGGTCAATAACTTTGGTCCCTTTTATGAAGGGCTAGTAACCCCATTCCATGATTTTATATTTTACCAGGACTTGCCATGGATAAAGATATTTTCCATTAAATTTGCGAATTTGAGGCCTTACATCTGCATAGGCCATGGCCATTATAGGAAGGTCTTACCTATTGCCTTAGGCAATGATGGTGTCTAGTCCTTTACAGGTGGCCAAGTACGAACCAAGTAATAGAATTGATAGCCCTACAAATGATAACCAACTTTAAAGCTGTAAGGATGAAAAAGGTTGAAAATAATACATATGTAATATTTCAAGGTAAGATTTTGGCGGTCTTGTCCTTCAAACGACCCTTGATTTAATTTTTACATTTTTCCTAGGTTTCAATGAGGTAAGCTTTGACTGGACTTCTAGCTCCTCCCCACCTTGTGGTTTAGTGTATGAGCATTTGGTTGAGTAAGGTCGATTAATGAATTCAACACTTGGTGAAGAGTTCGAGGAGATTTTAACCACATCAATATTCATGTTTCGACATAGGGCAGTAGTATTAATGTCACTAAATGCCTTTTTAGTGCTTAGAAGCACTCGTCTCAAGATTGAGATGTTTAGGTGTTTTCCTTGTCGAGCTTAGTGAGATACTTGACTCATTACTGGTGTTGAGAGCACGCTTCTCGTTGAACTTATGATGTCCCCTGAGTGTTGGAGCTACTCACAGATCATGAATACACTTCAGAGCATATGCTTCAATGATTAGAATCACTGTTAATGATTCCAGATTGAAGAAAGTGAAAAAATAGGGAGCTTGAAGCTTCTTGGCTATGGCTACCAGAAACCCACAGTTAAGGTTTTGCTTACAATAGCCAGTAGAAAAGGAAATTATTCAAACCCTCTTAGACGGAGATGGCCCAATAAGGAGGCTAAAAAATCCCCATGATAGCTACCAAGATTGCACTGACGTCATCATGCACAGCAGCTCATGATGTGTCGCCTGCAAATCTGCACCAATTTCAAGAAAAACGTAATGCCACCCTCCATGTCGCCTAATCTTAGCCTTTGATGTGCCACACTAAATCGCCGCGGCTGAGAAGAAGATCTCCATAAGAAATCAGGAGGTAAAATGCTCTCCTTTGCTCTTTCCAGGTCCTCCAACAGAGGTGGGTTAATCTAGCTATGGTGAACAAGAAGGTAAATGAGAGGGCAATAGTTCTTCTTGTGCACTTAGGTGTGTAAAGAGGCTGATGGAAGCTGAAGGATCAGAGATGGCTCTAATACCATGTGGAAAATCTGAGTGAAAGCAAGGTTTGAAGTGTATACAAGAGGGAGAGAAGAGCTCACAAGTACAAGAACAAGTCTTTCTTATTCAGTTTCTCATGAAGTACAACTTGGGTCACTCTCACTCAAAAGTTAATGTAGACCCTTGGGCTATTTATATAGCCGCAACTAGCTAGGGTTAGGGTTTCCCCTTCCCCTTAGGATCATTCACACATACCTGCCCTTACCCACTCTTGCATAAGGAGGGTTCATATGCATATACTCTCAACAAAGCACCGTGTGCTTCGAATCGAGCATGGAAGTAGGGTTTCATCCCTGAACCGGTGCTTGAGGTAGATAGGAGATTCAAGAGTGTTAATCATAAAAAACAAGTAAGTATTTTTGGGTTTGGATGTGTAGATGAGTAGGCTAAGGAAGCATGAATATTATTTTGTGATTTTTGCTTGCATTAGGTAGGATAGGATCAAAACTGTGTGAGCACATAGTAGGGTTTTTATTGATGTATAACAGGCTAAAATAGGGAAAAGAAAGACAAAAATGGAAGTCTTGGGTTAAATGCTGGTAAAAGGACCAAGATTAAGGTGAATGCAGATGTGGGTAGGGCAATAAGAAGCCAGGAGTGGCAAGGGAGACCTCCTTTTGCATTTGAGAGATTAAGGAGAGCTTGAGAGAGAGAGAGACCTACTAAGCATAAGAGATTGGGGCACTCGATTTTGGAGCTATTCCTATGATCCAGGTATGCAAAACCCTCCCTTGTATGCCATTGTTGCTATCTGGAAAGTCCTACAGGCAACCGCAACCCTTGTGTGGAGAAACTGACAAAAAATAATCGAATTTCACCGTCGGGCTTGCAGTTGAACCACTGTGTCATCTTGGTCCGACTCCCAAAATCAAGCAATCAGATCGTCTGACTATAAGAGTCTGCAAACCATCCAACTACAAGAGTTGGACCATACCCTTTGGTCCCATTGAACCGCTTGTATAGTCGGACACCCAATCGCCAGTCGAACCATCTTATGAATCGAACCACCACAGTCATGGACCTTCCGACTCTAAAAGTCAGACCAACCTCATTCGATTGGACTCCCCACCAACCAGTTGGATAACTTGTCCAATCAGACCCACCTCAATTGCATTGCCCAGCCTGATCGGACCAAAAATCATAGTTGGACCTACACCATAGTCGAACAAAACTTCAATCAGACCTAAAAAACTCAAGTCAGACTAGCCCGATCCAATCAGACCACCTGATCGGACGCACCAGCAGACTTAGACCGTCCGACTCCCAAAATCAGACCACCACCAGGGCAGAACACCAAAACACTAAACTAAGACCACTTGCCCATAGCTCAAGACTAGTCAGGCTAAGTGCACCCCTAGAAACCCGATCCAGCTTGTCGAAGCCAAAAACCAGAGAAAACTGCAACTGTACAGTCTAGAAGCAACCTCTAGTAGCCTTGCCAAGAGACTTGACTTGACTTGGAGCCAAAAATTGACCTTTATATGGTAAACCAACCCTAACGGAGTGTATAGAGAGCAACATAGAACCTGAACAATCCTTAGGAGTGACCAGAGACCGTGCTTAGAGCCATACTCGATCGTAGACAAGCCAAGGGGTAGCCATACATGTATGATTGTTTTGTTTTGTTTACGCACTCCATAGTGATTTTTTTTACACAACTGCACCAAAATAACGAAAAGCCTAATTTTTCACTGTGCACACAGAGCACCCAACACTGAGTGTATATAAGTTGAGGATTATTTTCAATAACAAGGAACACACTCAGACGTAATAAGTAGAAGGAACCCACCAATAGGAGGAGACCCCAAAACATAGTCGGGTACCTCAAAGCCCCATTGATAGGACCTTCGGATATGGCAGCAAGACTGAAAGGATAGCAAGATTAAGGGCAAAGTGTTGAAGGAACCCACCAGTAGGAGGAGACCCCAAAACATAGTCAAGTGCCTCAGAGACCCATTGATAGGACCTTCGGAGATGGCTACAGGACTAAAAGGACAGCAAGATTGAGCTGCTCAGACTGATCGACAACCTCGTAGAGCAAGAAGCAAAAACAATGTCAAGAGCAAATGCAGACCAAGGAAATGATCAACTGTACTTGGGTGAATTCCCAGTCACGGTTCAGGACATGGTCGAGGAGTATAACTTGCTAACCAGAACATTAATCCATGATAGGCTAGTAGAGGAGGTAGTGGCAAGCCTAGAGGAAGAGAGAAAAGCAGTTAGGAAAGCATTGCAAGGCATAGCCAGGAAAGCATTGCAAGGCATAGCCACCTACAACCGCGAGTAGAGAGCTAGGAAGCTACAGTAGGACATAGATGTGCATGAGGCCAGATGTGTGCTAGCACTAGCCGGAAAAAGCAAGGTAGGACCAAACACGGAGAGAGAGAGAGAGAGCGCACTAGAGGCAGACCTTACGCTGAGCGAGCTTGTGACCAAGCGCCTCATGGACAACACGGCTACCAAACAAAGTGCAGCAGTGCTAGCGACCTCTCTACTCTCAAGCCTAGGAATTACTCACGAGCAAAGAGCCAATCAAAAATCCCTGTAGTAGCTAAGCAATTGGACAAGTACTAGCCTAGTAGCGACCCGTATAGCTTCATGGACCAATTCGAGCAAGTTTGCGAGGCCAACGGTCTCATGGACCTTGCTCAACACTCCCAGGGTTTTGGGCTCTGCTTAGGTGATAAAGGTGGGCTGTGATACACCAACTTAGATTTGGCAGAGTAAGTGAACTTTTCCCGACCAAAAGATCTCTTCATAAAGACATTCTTTGAAGCAGGGTACTCCGACAACCTCATAGTCCGACTGATGAATGTCAATCAAAGGGACAAGGAGGACATAAGAGACTACGTCACTCATGTGCGCAGCCCCTTCAAGAGAATCCCAACAAATGAGCAGCCCAATGAAAGAGTTGTCTCCACCTTGTTCATAAACGGAATCCGCAATAAAGAGTTGTACAAGGCTTTAGTGAGTAACTCTAGCTTGCAGCAAGATGTATTAGTTAAGGTCTTTGACAAAGCCATTAGGGTGGATGACCAGCTAAGAGAGAAAAGCTCTCAAAGTTCAAACTTCAACAACTCCAATCAGAGAACCTTAGAGAGGACCACAACCTCTAGCGAGAGATCAACCCCTAGCACACAAGACAAAGGGAAGAGTGTAGATTAAGGCCAGGAGCTAGCCGAGGTGAGAAATGGTGAGGAAACCAGTGCGACCATATGTCCAATGTGTGCATTGTTGCAGCAACCACCTCCCAGCCGAGTGCCAGGATCCTAGATCTAGGCCTTGTGCGAATCGTAGTAGGTTCGGTCATAATGCCATGCGTTGTAGATTTCCTAGGAGATTCCCCTATGTCTAGCAGTACAATATGTTGTACCTAGGGAATAAGCCACCAAATTTCTTCGGAAGAGGATCCCAGCTAGTGCTCCTAGCACCAAAAAATGCAAAACCAGTCATCCCTAGGATGGAGATGAACCCGACAAGCATACCCAGGCCACCAGGACCCTATGTAACCCATCCACCAAGCAATGATCCAATCCATTATATGGAGGAGCCTAACAAAGACGAAGCCTATGTGAACCCTTACATCTCGTATGACAACGAGGGTAACCCCATCATGATGGACTATCAACCAATATCAATGATGGCGTTAGGTAGAGGTAGGGCAAAGGATTCGCAGGGCCCTTGGACTTATGGTCACTTGAGACATATCTCATCACACTATCCACAGAGAGAACAAGCAAATAGGGAAAAAGCCAACCTCAGATGTGTCGAGTAGTAAGGCATCACTCATCTCTTTGTCAATTTCCCTAGACAAAAGCCATCCTCTAGCTCAGCAATCGTGCCATCACTGCCGTTGTTCGGAGTCAAGACATTCGACAACGAGGACACACCTATCCTGTTGCATGTCATGACCAGAGCAAGCAGGCAGGCATATCATTGCTAGGGTCAAGCAATTTAGAAGTAGCCTCAATAGGAAAGAAGAGTTGAAGGAGAAGGAAGAAAAAGACAAACGCAAAGATCACACTTAAGACTGAGGATGTGACATTGCTAGTGACTGGCAAGAAGGTCACAGATTGCTTAGGATGGACACACCCACCGAGATACGACCCCTGGGAGAAACTCCTTCCTCTAGTGAGGATTGCAGGTCTAATTCTGAATCGGAGGTCAATACAGAGAGTGCCCTAGAGATACCCCAACCTCCTAGGACCAAACACACCAAGGGGAACCTACCAGTCCACCTAAGGCATAGACGATTGAAGAAAAAAGGAGAGGACAAACAAAGAAGTCAGAGGCAAAACAACAGAAGAAACTGCAGAACCTACCAAAACGTTTCACGAAGTTTAAGAAAGGTGAAAAGGTAGTGATCCTACTAGGGGTGAAAAGAAAAGGATAGAAAAGTGCGCCGGATCGAGGGACCAGCCAAGGTTAAGGAAGTCAACTTGGTAAGGGAAGGCGAGAAGCCTCGACCTGTGTTTATAGCTAACGACCTAACTAAGGGGTAAGAGATCAATCTCAATGTGCTCTTGCAAGAGCACGTGGATGTGTTTGCTTGGTCCTTAGATAAGCTCAAAGGAGTGGAGCCTAGAGTGATGATGCATAACATACCAATGGCCTCTGATGCAGTGCGTGTAAAACAATGACCATACCCTATGATCCAAAACATGCCCAAGCCATGAAGGAGGAAATTGATGTTAGGACGTACTTTCAAGAAGCAAGAACATTGCAATGTAGATTACAATCTACAACATATTCATCTTGCCATTGGCAATGTTCAAATTGTGTGACAGTTTTTAGCAAGGGTAGCAAGGCTCCACCAAAGCCTACTATGCCACCAATAGAGCTACCTAGGACCAAGCCTAAGGAGGGGGGGTCGTGAGTCATCACAACCCACCCAGACTACAAAGCCACTGCCAACTAAGGAAATCCTCAAAGCCACAAATCCCATGCTTAAATGGGTGCCAAGGTACCAAAAGTGACCTACTTGTAGCAAGCAAACATAGCACCACAAGGCTAACAACTATCTCTCGAAACCTAAGAGACCGACCCAGTGCTATCAGTGTAGGCACACAATCAAGTTGCGATGGATCCCCAAAGATCTATTGTGAGCCCAAGGATACTACAAAGGCAACACCTGGATATGGGTGCCCAAGAAGGGAAATCCTAGAAGCATAGCCCAACCAAGACCATCGCTTGCCACCCCATCTCCAGGAATCCCCACTCCCGCTAAGGTAGTGAACACCCAAGAAACCCAATCTGCAAAGCTTATAGAACCCATGACACTTGGGGTCAAAAAACCCCAACCAATCTATCGACCAACACAACAGCCTGATATCTTGGAATCATCTAAGCCCAAAGAGCTTGGCACCCCAATGGCTACGCAAGAGGAAGGCAACGCACCATCTATGCCACTAGAGCCACCCTCAGTACCCCAAAGCAGCACTAGACAAACGGATCAAACTATGAAGTTGCCCTTAAATACACCACTATCTAGTCTGCTACCCCTCAAACCATCACTGTCTAGCTCAATTCCACCCCAACCACTAGCAAGTCTTAGGCCTTCCTATAAGTGACGTTCATTCTATTGGTTGCCAAGGACCTTGCTAAGAATACGGGAGATGACTTGGTGACTTGCATCAAGCTCTTGGATAACACCTTTACCACATTTTCTAGGAGCTACAAAAGACTTGACCTTAGCTTGCTTGATGAACCCCTTGCCTTTGATGTTTGTTCTTTATCCTGCATTTGGGAAGAATACGAGTTCATGATCGTAAAATTCCCCAAGGTCGCAAAGGAGTTGATCGATAATGGTGAAATCTCAAAAGAGCACCTGCTCATCAGAAAATTAATAACATCATACCGCAAGCCCCAAAGGCTTGCATCACCCATCGACCTTGAGGAACTCACTCGTCTGGCTAGCTCTGATTCATTATTCCTACAAAAATGGTGTAACCTATGTCTCCAATTGGAGAAACGGGGTTGCCAAGTAATGACTAATGCTGACTAGTGACATGCAATTAAAACAACCAAGTATGACCCAACTTACGTAGCACCAATCACTTTCAAGGTCTTGACCATCACTCAAAACAAACACCTAGACGACTATGGCTTAGCCCATCCTTATGTTGATCGCATCCTTATGAAAGAGAAGCTACATGTGGCTAGCCGCATTAACTCACTTACATTACCGTAAGTATGCGTTAGCCCTCATAATCTCGATCATCATGTCCGCTTGGAATACAACCCTGATTTCTATGATTGGCTTATGCCAAAGTAGATAGCACCATACTACACTCAAATGCCCTTGCCTCTCCCATGTCCAACCCTGGGAAGGATTCTCATCATTTCCTGAGGGGGAGGGGGTAAGGTGATTAGGTGATTAAGAAAGCATAGGCAAGAAGGAAACAAAAAGACTTGATCAAAGTTAAAAGCAGGAAAGAGTAAAAAAGGGTTGGAAAGAAAGTATCAAAAATGTTTTGGAATGAACATGCTATTGTTAAAAAATTTCATGTCTTTAATAAACTTCTAGCCCAGTTGGAGAAGGCTAAGGAAGAGAAGAAGGAAGCAGCGACAAAACTAAAGGCCAAAAGAGAAGTGTCTGTGGCGCTAATGCTAGAGATGACACGACAAGTCGCGAAACATCAAAAAGACATTCGAAACCTGAAAGAGCAACTCAGTGCCAAAGAGAAGGATGTGCAAGAGAATGAAGATCGCCTAAGGCAAAGGCTAGAGGATGAATCCAAAGACCTAGTGGCCAAGGAGGGAGGCCACAAGTTACTCATCCAACAATATGCTGAGCTTGGGTGGAAGAGATGAATGCAGAACTATGGGAGAACTAGCAGGAAAGGGACCATGTATCAGAAGAACAATGGCAAGAATAGGATAATGCCATGGTATTTAGGTTGTGGTTAGCAATGGAGGAGTAAGGAAGGCTAGAGAGAGATAGAATCGTGTCAAAGGAGAAGGAAGAAGCCATAGAAGAAGACACCATGAGCTTGTAGGACAACCTGAAAAATGCCCAGCAAGTAGAGGGACTGATGGCCATGGTCATGACTGAAAGAAGGTTGCACTGAGTAGAACTGCAAAGCCAAGTGCAAGTCACCAGGAGCCTATAGGATAACCTACAAAATGCCTAGCAAGAAGTGAAGGGACTGATGGCCATGGCCATGACTGAAAGAAGGCTACACTAAGAAGAATTGCAAAGCCAAGAGCAATTCAATGAAGATCTATCAGAAAGGCTCACAGAAGCCCACCAAAAGTTCTCCATGGGCTGAGCAAGGTAGAAGGATAGCAAAAGAGCAGTTGAACTATCAAGACAAAGAAAAGACCCAAATCTTGGAAGTGTGGAATGATCAGTAGCAGGTGGTAATGATGTTGTCTTAGGAGATGGAAAAATTTATGAAAGATCTAGAAGAGAAAGCACAGCAATGGGAGAGGCACATTTTTGAAAGAGTGCGAGGATTGACAGAGTGCCTGGCAGTGGTGGAGTGTGAGAGGGTGCTCACAAAATCTAGAGCAGAAGCTGCAGAGGTGTGCTCAGACACTCAAAGGCAAGCTTTTCTGAGCATGGTGCTTCATGTCACCCAAGTTGAAGGTGAGGATTCAGCGGAGAGAATGAAAAGGAAGCTAGAGTTGATGACTAGAGCATTAAGATATGGCCTGCAAGAGCGTGCACTCCCAACCGGCACAGGCATAACCAAGGAGTAGCAATGCAGCTACATACAACAAGTCGACCTCTCCATTGATGAGCTTAGGGAACTTGGATTCGAAGAACAAGAGCAGCCGCATTGGAACAAGACATTGAGGAAGGGCCGGGCTTCGAGCAGGAATTCGAAGAAGAACCGCAAACTAGAGAGCCTAGTCTTCCCTTGCGTGACCTACCCCCAGAAGAGCCAGAGGGTGCCCAAGTCCCCGAATGCATCATTGCTACCACAAGAAGAAGACAAAAACTTGTGCAGCCCAGCAAAGAGCACAAGCATGGCCACGATAGCTTCCTGACGATCCCATGCCACTATGCGAGGATCACCATCCCGTCAAGTCGTAGGAGCTAACCATCTGGCAACAACATGAACTCCAATCCCAACCCTTTGAGTTCTCCTTCCTCTACCCACGAGCCTTGGACCAAGTCTTACCCTTGGAGGTAGTTGAAAGGATCATTCATTTGGGCAATACTTTAGCGAATCGATGGATCGAGGAGTGGAGCATTGTAATCACACAATGGAGGCGAGAACCCATGGACTACTGGCAGGATAAGGTCTTTCAGGTTCCCAAAACCATCCGAGGCTATGAGGCACAGCCAAAGTGGCAAAGGAGGATTTGGGATACCAATCCTGATGCATGGATGGTCTTCTACGGTATGCTATCGAAAGAAAGGAATGATCCTATCTACATGCCCTACCCCCGTAGACAAGGAGTTGATTTTTGAGAGGGAGGTGCATGGAAGATATGACTTTTTGAAGATCTACAATGTCAATGTAGAGACTCCTGAGGAATGCATGACCTTCAAAGCAAGGGACTTGCACCCATCCATCAACTGCTTCCTTGAGGATTTCTCTTCCTGCCCAAACCCAGCCTTCATAACTACTTGTAATTACCTTAGGACCATTAGGTTTTTACTTAAGGAAAAGCCAGTTGGCTGAGGAAGCCCACCTTCCCCCACTCTTTTTTTACATTAACTCAAGAATAGATAGCTACGCTATGGCTAGGCTCATGATGAGGGCAACCCTGCTTCCCTCTTTTTGTATGAAGATCCTTGAGGACATGAGAAATAGCCATTTTACGAGGTGCAATCATCCTTTCTTGTTGACCACACCTCTTAATGTAAAGGCTAGTATCAAGGAAAACCTGCAGAGCCGCGCCTTTTTGGCTAAGTCCCTAAGACCACCTCGCAAATCCGAGGAAGATCCAGGTAGAGCCTAAGAGCACCCCTTGCATCAAAATGTTGACTATAACCATCTACTCAAAAAAAAAAGACAAAAAAGAAAAAGTGGAAACACTGGATCCTCCAAAAACATCTTGAGTCCCACAATCACTGCACCTAGAGTTTTATACCTAGCCCCACCCCCTATGGCACATACTTAGGGAACATCAAGGGCAGGACATTTCCAAGACCTGTCTCCCTAAGCGATACACTGCACTTACAACCATGCATGAACTGGGTCCTCAAGTGTGGGACACCACCAAGGGCTACCCATCTCCCAGTTCCATAAGCATGTGCAACATGCACTATACGGTAAGGTAGACACACCCCTTAGGAAGTGCACAACTTTGTCTTGCAGGTTAAGATCATGTCCCATCAAGGAGAGGGAAGAATGAAGGAAACCTATCCAATGGCATCCTCAACCTCAAGGACAAGTCCACCATCTTTAGCTTCTCCAAGGAGGATCCACCCAACACCATTTTCAATTTCAAGGGTAGATCCACCCGTGGCCTTAAGATGGGGGTTTGCCTTAACACCATTTTCAATTTCAAAAGTAGACCTCCACCACAACCAACTCCCCAAAGGAACTCACTCCAACACCGTCTTTAATTTTAAGCATGAATCCCTCCAACACATCCTCAACCAAGGCTTGTATACAAACTCAAAAAGCCACCTAGCTACCTCATCACCACCATCCAACTCACCACCCAGCAGTGCCATGGGACTGGCCCTCAACTAGGAGGGAGGTAATGTTTACTGTAGAGTAGAGAAAGCGAAAAAAGAGGCATCAAGAGGAAAAGAACAAGGTGGAAAAAAGGAAAGGGCACCTCACGAGAAATGGAACCGAAAAAATCCCAAAAGCATGGGAACAACCAGCAAGATTCCAAGGCGCAACCATGGAAGCTACAAAAGAGCCAAAAGTGAGAAGGCACACATCTAAATATAAAGGCACAGCCAAAATCTTTGTAAAAGAGTGCCAGGCTCCCTTCTGTGCAATTTGTAACCATGGAAGAGCGGTAGGACTAAGCTAGAAAGTTAGAGTAAAGGGAAAAAGGGCATATGCCATGGCCGGCCATGTAAAAAGGGGATGACCGCCCAAGGCAAAGAGGGCATGTATATAAGCCAAAAATTTAATGGAAACTCTCATTCTTGGTGTGTCACAAAAAGCTTCTTCTTCTCCTCCTCTTCTTCTTACCTTCTTGTGTGTACTTGAGTGAGGGAGTGAGGGAGTGTGAGGAATTGAGTGTGTGAGAGTGAGGGATTGAGGAGAAGAAGCTCCTTGTCTCCTCTCTTCATCCTCTTCTCTTCTCTTCTCTTCTCTTCTCTTGCCTCATGCAGCTATGGAGGATGGAGCTTGACAGAGAGGGATTGAGGTTGCTTGAGCTTGCCTCAAGGATCATGGAGCTACCAGTGTGCAGCAAGAAAAAGGAGGGCACGTCAACTATTTGAGAGGTAGCTATGGCCACTCGGCTTGAAACACTTGACCAGTAAGCGGTCTATAGGTCTCGAGGGTTGAGCAAGAGAGCTTCCTTTAGCACTCAACTTTACATTTTGCTCCAATGGCACTGAAAGAGGCTTACATGCTATCATATCATACTTGAATAATATATCCAAGTCATATTTGTCAAGATTGTGGGAGAGAAGGAAGGAGTCTCACTTGTAACTTTCTTGCTTGCATAATGGGGGAATACACACAAAGGTGGAGGCTGAAAATAGTTTTCCTCTTCTTAGTTGTGTAAGCCAAAAAGAACTCAAGTACATAGAAAATAGAAGAACCCTATATATAGGTCTCAAACCAGACTCAACTAACTAAGGTGGCATACTAACTGAGCCACAAACTAGAGTAGATAAGGATAGCTATCATCTAGCTATTATTCATGGGCGGTGTACCAACCGCATCTGCAACTGACAAGTCGGTGACATAAATGCACAACGGTCACCCTGGCATATCACGAGTGGAACAATATTGTCTTTGAAACAACCATATAACATCAATACATCGAATCACCTCAATGCCAAAGAAGTACCTCAACTTACCCAAATCCTTCATCTCAGACTTTTGCCTCAAAAGACCCTTAATATTAGCAATCACACTATCACTATCACTATCACCTATAATAATTAGGGGGAGGTTGATATTGTTAAAGGTAGCAATGATATTAAATACAAAAGCCACCAATGGCGCATTGAAGAGCCTATGAGAGTAGAGGAGTAATGGTGACCTAGCACGGCACATGGGTGAAGCGAATGTCCCGCTGCCTGACATGGCACATGGGTAGAGAGAAGGCCCTGCCACAAGCAATGACCTATATAACAGGAGGAAGCAAAGCATAGTGTTGGTTTTTCTTTGAGCTTATTTATAACCATGGAGACCAAGTAATAGGAATTTCTCATGTTGTGTGCCATATCCTCGTTGAGTCCTTTTTCCAATCCTCTTGACCAGCATCTCGAGTGCTGGCGACTAAGGTAGTATTCTGGTGAGCACAGAATGCTGAGGCTGTGTTCTTAATGGTGCTAGATCTCCCCAAGGCTAACATGAATACAACCTACTCCAAGGGGTTTTACTTTTTGTTTTGCATTAGTGAGTATAGACCAAACATGATGCAAAAGGTTTTATCATATGGAACTCTAGTCGGCATGAGGAGGGAAGGATACTAGGGGGCTCTAGATATAAACTTCTTAGGCTCTTACAAAATGTCAACTACCCTTCAATCTCCAGACTGTGTCCTAGAAGTTCCAATACTAGTTGGGGAACGAAATGTGGAGAGAATAATACTTCGAACAAAAAACATCGTAAAAGTCATTTTTTGAAAGGAACTATTAGGAAGGAATTGCTTTACTCTATTTTTGTATCATAAATTAAAGGTGTGTAACAAATTCGCATCAGGAGAATCCAAAGAAGCTATTTTAATATGTTGAACCTAAAGTGGCCGGTAATTAGGTAACTAAAACTTCTCTCTCAAGGGAAGCAAGAGGATAGACCTGACGAATCCAGACCTATGGCTGGGTGGTCTCGGTAAGCCAAGAGCTTTCCTAAGAAGGAATAAAAATCACACTTGATGGACCAGAAATCCTAACTCACATCATTGTAGAACCTTCCTTGTGTAGATGGGATTAAAGTGTCATACTTCTCCCATTCATTTTGAACCCAACACAACATAAGTCCATTTCAGTTAGCAAATTCCTATAGGAAATGGAATCTCAAATCGCTAATACTAATCAGCCATTAGTAATAGATTTGACCATAAAGACTCAGGTCAATCCTTGTGGAAACGATCGAAACTTCCATTGCGGGGTAGACTCAAGCAAGCCTAGTTAGCAAACTCTGAGGGTTTTCATAAAAATCCAAGACAACGCTTCCTAGGACATCTCTTGATGGGCTACTAAGAATGTACCACCAAGAAAATCTCGGGCGGGCACATTACAGTTGGTATCAGAGCACACATTGATGTAGGACATGACGGAAGTAAATAAAACTAGTTATATTCACAGCATAAAATATCTTTCTCTTAAATAGTAAAATCTTTTCTTGTTAATATATATTCTTGATTTCTAGCAAAAAGAAAAACCTTGGGAACGATTCTTGACTTTCAAATTTATGTTTATGTCAGCAATGTACTTTTCTAGTTTCAGTTGGAGAAACCAAATGATGCAAATATTAGATCGGATATACAATCCTTCGCCCTTGTATTACGAAAAATGATGGATGTTAAGCGGAGGGTCTTGTTACATTGATGCAAACCACCTTGCTTACCTCCAGAATAATTTAAAGAGGTTAAGGTGGATAGAAGCCCTTAAGGTTGCCAAGATTTATCTCTTCTATGAGGCCAGAGTAATCTCAAACATGTTCACTAGAAGGCGATAGGTCAAATTAAACCAATACATCTATGAGGAAGTTACAAGGGGTTATACCGCTTGATCGAGTCATAGTTATAGGATGCTCGAAAGATGGATTACCTGATCTTCCCCTGAAATATAGATTTTTCGATATCTATTCTCAAAATCTAATTATTATGCGATGGACGTATCGCAATGCCATGCCTAGATTGTGAACCTTTTCCAAGAATAATATGAGCTTTCAAACTACTTGAATAATGTATTTCCTTCCTATTGACGGTTGTCTATCCATTTGTCTCCTTGATAAATAAAAAATAGTAGACATATTGTTTATTTTTGAATCCTGATTAAAAATTGAAACTCTCTCTTAAAGTATAAACCCTGATCATTATCGAAAGGACAAGTAGTACATAATTTCCTTCCTAAATTAATGAGGTAGAGTAAGCAAGTAAACATCTTTTTTTTATAAATATGGTTGGAGAGAATATTGATCATAAAATTGCAAAATTCCTCAAAACGTCACCCCAAATCTCAATACTACAGAAGCTCAAGAGAAGAAATTTATTCTCAAACAATAGTACAAGCCACCAGAGTTTGATGGTAAAGGGAGGGACATTCCAATTGAAACAGAAACATGGATAGAATTTATGGAAGACTATTTCACTACTGTAGGGACTGCATCGTCAAATCAAGCCATGATTGCCTAAAACTCACAGGAGATCTCCGTATTTGCGGGAAACAATGGTGCAAGGACCAAATGATGTCCAAAAGCACTATCACTTGGGACAAGATTAAGGGTGTGGTGTGTGGGAGATATCTTCCGCCCACATATCAAGCCCAGAAGATGAATGGGTTCTTCAATATAAAGTAGTTAAGCCTAAGCCTAGAAGCCTACTACTCCAAATTTGTAACACTTCTAAAATATGCACCTACGATGGATGTTTCATAGCAAGTATCCAAATTTTGCAATGGTCTAAATCGGCCCCTGAATACGTGTCTTGAATCAATAAGACCATCAGATTTACAAGATGCATTGATTTTAGCATCTCCAATAGTTCAAGAGATCGAACAAAGGCCAAGAAATGCAAAAATTTGGAATAGATATAGTTAGGGTAAGGGCAACTTCCAAGGTTATGTGAAAAGAGACCAAGGATAATATCAACTAAACAAGACGAAGAAGGCCAAATCAAATGTAGTGGGAAGCTTTATACCCACAGGAAGGAGCATTAAGATTCCAAGGTGTTTCTATTGCAAGGAACCAAAACATTTCAAGAGCCACTGCCCAAAGCAGTCTCACGGGAAAAGCCAAGTTGTCAAGGGCATTAGGAGAAACATGGACTCTCTTTTTTGCCCCTTAAGGAGTGAATAAACAAATATAAGTCTAACCAATGAGAGAGTTGGGATTCCAGATTCATGTAACATGAATCTTCTAGCCATATCTTGGCCCAAATCTTCCCTCAATAATAAAATAAAGGAAAATGTGGAGAATACAATGCTGACACTTCCTGGAAGTTTTTGACTCTAATTTTCATTTTTTTATTTTTTTTATTTGACTTTTCATTTCTCCCATTTTCAATTTTCCCCTCTTTCTTAGGTGAAACTCAAAGTTATCATATCTCTTTCCCCACTTCTTCTTTCCTAATGAAATCTTACAACCTCATTATTGCTTACCCTATCTCTAACCTTGTGAAACTTCACTTCCTCCACACAAACACAGAATGAGTTTCACATGTTTTATGAGAGCAGAGCTCATTCTACCAAAGCCCTAATATTTTCTTCACAAAACTTTACAGGTATATTTTTCTATTCCATGGATGTTCTATGGTAAAGTTTTATCTCATTTGGACAAAACCTGTGCAAGTTATCTGCATTCTCTGACATGTAATTTCTTTTGTTTTGGTACTCTAGGAGTCTCTTATAGTCAAGAAGAATGATCTTTTGAACACTCAACTTCTTCTTCAACATCTTATGATTTCTTTGTAAACAAAGTTACAGGTATGTTGTCTTGTTTTTTTGCTGCTCCATAGTTAAATTTTATCTCGTTTGGACAAAATGTATGCAAGCTATATACATACTGAGCTTTCCTTTTTTTTTTACTCCAAGAGTCTCCAAGGGTGGAGAAAAATGATTTTTTAAAAACTCAACTTCTTCAACATCTTTGGACTTCTCTACAAAGAGAGCCACAGGTATATTATTACTTTTTTCTGTTGCTCCATGGTTAAGTTTCAACTCAAATGGACAAAGCCTATGTAAGTTATATGTATGCTTTGACTCAAGATTTATTTTGTTTTTATACTCTAGGAATTTTTCAGTGAAGGAACAATGGTCTTATTATAAGTCAACTTCTTGTTCAACATCTCTAGGCTTCTTTGTGAAAGGAATTATAGGTACAATTATTATTTTTATTTGCTCCATTTAAATTTCATTTCATTTGGAGAGAAAATTTGCAAATTATACACATACTAATAGGTAACTTTTCTATTTGGTTATTATAGATGTCTTCACGGAGGAAAAACATCAGTAACATACTTGCAATGGAGGTCTTCAATAGGAAAGATAGTGGTGGTAATCGGATTTGTGATAAGTACCATAAGTTGGATTGGATTTTGATGCACCCAAGTACTCGAGGGAGCTTCAAGGTCAGGCGTAAGGATGTTGCAAACCCTAGCAAGCATTGGAAAGGTAGAATTTCAGAGTTCATAAAAGTGTTTAATGGAATAAGTATAATGACAAAAGTGTTGATCCAACATATTTATACACACAAACAAATCTCTGTATATGACAAGAACTACATTGCAAATTATAAACAAAACATTAAATTTTTAACTTGTATCATTGTTTATTATTTTACATCAGAGTTGTTTTTAAAAATCTTTGCAATGTTCTAATTCAATCTTTTTTTATTGACAGCTCTATATCCATCAACTTTGCATGAATGGCAGAATGTGGAATGTTTGAGCAGCAAGATACTTGTTTGGCATGAAGACATAAGTTCTTTTATCTATGATAATAACTCTGCAAGTCAACTTGCAGCTCAAAATATCTTTTTTTATAATTAATTGTATGTAGTAGAAAGCCAGAGATTGCATCATGTCCCATTGTTGCCACTATCTAGTGGTGGTGAATGGTTGACTTTGGTAGCTTGGAGTTATCAGGAGCATGTAAGTCCAAGATAAAATCTGACATCAATAGTCCTATGAAACCCACCACAGGCTCCAAATATGTGCATCTTAGTTGGTTTATTCCATTCTCATTGGTTGCACATTTGTTTGGTTCATGTGATATTCTGAAGAAAACAAAGATTACTTATCAATACAAGTGTCCATCCAAGGAATGGATGAGTATTGGGTGAGTCTTGGCAAGTCAAAAGAATACATTTTGATGAGACGATTGAGTGCAGGGTCAATCAATCTGATCTCACATTCAGATAAATCTTTTTTACTACTTTGAATGCCTTGATTTAATTGATATAGGTCTTTCTTAGATGAATTGTTGTGTTAGTTGCATTTACTTACCATTATTTTTGTTTTTATTATAGGTATTTCATCGCTAGACAAACTCTGTGCATTCGCTTTTGATATAGAAGATGGCGACTTTTGCGAGGGGAGTGGATCAGCTTGGATCAAGATACTCGAGATGAGACATGTACAGCTCTCATAGATGTGGTTATCTTGTGGAATGGTCATAATCCTTTTATGGTCAATGCAAGGAGCCATTGGCCCATTTCTTTTCTGAGACAAGAAATCCAATTAATGTCTAATGAGCCCCTCTACAATTTCTATTTCAAGTTAGATAATAAAAAAGTCAGGATTCGTGGTGAGCAATCCATGACATGTAAACAATGTGCTTCTCCACATATCCTTGAGATAGTGGAATCCTTGTAATTTTTTTAATAAAGAAAGAATATAATTTTTTTAAAAAAAATTGAGTACTTTCAATTTAGATAATCTTAGTTTACTGTTATCCAAGCGTGCAATCATACATACTGTAATTAATCAATCATGCTGGTTAAAATTATAATTAAATTGCAGGTTGGAGTTCTATAATCTATGAAATATTGTCTTTGCATAATGATATATTGTAGCTCATCTCTTCTACTCATTTCTTAAATTTAAATATTAAATTGGATCCAATGAATTTTTAAGGTCTTTTAGATTTCTCTTAAATTTTCTATATTTTCTCTACTTGGACTTGAATATACTCAGCGATCCAAGTATATTTGAGGATATAATAATGTAGAACAAAGTGTTTGTTTATATGAGTAATCTTAACGGTGACTTTAAAGTATTGAAATAAAGAAACTAAGGTAAGAGTTTTAATTTGAAACTTTAGGGTTTAAAAAGAACCTTTATTTAAAACCCTAGATACATAAAAGCTATAACTCCAAACTCATTTTCACTTTCGTTCTCTACTTCCCTAAACTTGTGCCCCTTCCTTCTCTCTTTCTGTGCCATGGCTACCACTCTCGCCTTTGCAACATGGATTAGCTCCACATGCTACACACACATACAAGACTAGATATACCCTAGGTTTTGCATGACCTTGAATCTAGATAGCTCGCTTTTCGCTGTAGACACTAGCTCTAGTATAGTGGTATCATTTTGTGATGCGGCAAACCCTCTCACCTACTCTATTCCAAACTCTACTCTCAGATGGGTCCCCATAGATTTCTTATATAGTTACTGTGCTGGATCAAGCCATGCAAAGATGATTAATCGATCCCTTGTGCATGTGGGGCAACATCTCTATGCTAGAGCAGTCTCCACCTCATCCCAAGACCATGCCATGATGTATCTCACCGAGCACAATACAGCATTCACCATATATGTTTTGTGCACTCAGGTGCAAGAGGACAATGACAAAGAGATCGACACACCCTCTCGGCCATAGCTAGAGTATTTCGAGAGGGAGCCCGAAGAGATTGCACTTGATCCGAGCATAGAGGCAGCACAAATCTTAGCCATTGTGCACCCACCTCCTTGCCCTGATGAGATGCCAACAAGTGATGAGCCACCCCTCACTTCTCTCTCCATGCTATCATCATCAAGGGGGTGGAATATCTACTCATGCAGGATGTACTAGAAATTTTGGAGCTCAGAGAAGAAGAACTATATTGTATCATGGTGCGTAATGTACCTGACGATTTTGTAGATTTTGATATACAAGATGCCCCAACACATGTTGATGAGGTGGCTCAATATGATGGCATGAGTGTCGATGACATCTCTGTCATTGTGAGCATCCAAGAGCAATTTGAGGATGCGGTGCCACAGTATGATATCTCAGATGAGGAGTTTGAGTGGTTGCAAGAAAGCATTTTTGGACCTCGACCAGGACTTCATAGTACCTTCCCACAAGAGAGATGAGGGTGGCCCAATTGTAGGAGTAGACCTAGATGCTCCATTACAGCAGCAGATAGATGATGCAGAGAAGGTACTGTTATTGGATTCGCACACAAAATTACTAGTTGGGCCTCTAGGGCATCGAGACCATTGGGATTAATTTTTTTCAAGATTGGGCCCCCAAAGAAGCCGTGGCCGAAGGCTTGCGTCTAGGGGCCTAAATCTACATAGCTCCCTCACCCATGTGGTTGGCATTGTATTGTAGCGCATTGATAGCTCCACCCTCCACCCATGACAAAGTCCCTTGTTGTGCCTCCAGCTATCTTGTATATCCTCTTTTGCCATGAATATGACTTGCTGCCCTCAAGATGGGCCATTATGCAAACTAAATCCAATGTATATATCTTTAGCGCACTCCATGCATAGTGAGTCTGACACTGAACTCATGTGATGCATGGCATTGTCTATATAGATGAATTTTCATCTAGATAAGGTGGCTAATCTGGTAGCCAAGGAAGGGTGTAGGAATTGACATCAAAGGAGTATATCAGCCAGCTTGTGAGTGACTTTATTGTATTTTATAAGACATGCTCTCCGGATTTTGATGAGAACTTTTTGAAGTTGAGGGAACTAATGAAGGTTGGGCCCTTCAAGACCATCCCAACGAACTCTGGCTTGGAGAAAGTAGTGATGATTTGATGTTCAACGCTTCTCTACTTATTCTCTAATACTAGGTCTGGGTCACTTTTTTCCATGCTAGCCCATGGCATCATTATTGGTATTCAAGACCCCAATTTCATTAGGCAGGAACTACTAGGGCAAAATGTGTTGCTGCCTATGATCAAGAATAGCTCTAACCATGGGGAGTGTAGCTCGAAGAAGCCTAGGAGAGAGTAGATGTACTTATTGCCAAATGATATCTCATCACCAATGTATTGCACTTTGTAATCTTCTCTTGAAGTAATGAAAATTGATATTTGTTGGATTTGCGTGCAATGTAGTTTGTCATACACATCGTTTGTTATTGTTTTTTACTTGAATCTTACATTTATTAATCGAATTTATATGCAATGCGATTTGTGCCCTAAATTTAATACATAGTGCTTTATTGAGTTTGTGCACAACATGTATTCGTTTGAACACATGTAACGATAACTCAAAGACATAAATAAAACAAATAACAAGAGAATAAACAAAAATAAGATGCGCCCAAAAATATGTATTCATATTCATAATATTTTACGTAGGATCCATTACAACCACGGTTTTACAAAATCTATTTGGAAGCTACATTTCGTATATGTTTTAGTAGTACAATCCTATCGTTGTTGATCTTCGTGAGGACTATCTTTCCATCGTCAGAAAAACCTTACTATCTGTAAATCCCTATCAGTGATAGTGACTCTCCTTGTATGCACTACTGCATAGACCGAGTCTCTGAACAAGTCAATGAGGTAAGCTTCAGCAGCTTCCTGTAGTGCAAGGAGGGCTTACATAGTCCAATGATCGGCTTTTTGCAAGTGTGATCTATTTAGGAAGTGCCTCTTGCTATTCTTAATCATTATGCTATTCATAATCTCCCGTACTAGCTTCTAGAATGGAGCCTTTGGTATCAAGAGGTGCATGGTCTTTTGGTAATGGCGGATGTCACGAAGAGCCAATGTGTCTGGCCTCCATCGATGCTTATGATACTAGCGTGGTGGTGGTGGAGCTAGGGGAGGTGGCCTATGCATGGGATTTCTAGGGGGTATCTCTGGGCCATGTCTCTGGGCCGCTTGCTTGGTGTGTGCCATGTCTTCAAGGAGAGGAAACTCAAAACTCAAAAGTGAAATGTGTAAAATGAGGTGAAACTTTAAACTTATAGCAAAACTTTTCAAAAATCCTTAAACTTGAATTAATGTATCCAGGCTTTGGAAAAATATGACCAGTGATCCGATTGATGTGAAATTTTACATGTGGACTTCTCTACAACACATCAACTACCCATAAAAATTTGACCTCATCAGAACTCTCTAGGACACCTGTCCAGAGGCTGGTGTCGGGGGCCCTAAATCCCCATATTTAGGGCCCTAGATACAAGCCTCCGGACAATGTCCCAAAAGGCTTCTTATGGGACCAATTTTTTAATATCCATGAGTTTTTATGATGCCCGGCATGTGGGTGAAGTTTCACCAGATTTTGATTTATAAAATTGATAGTTCAATCATTTTTTGAAAATGCATTAATTGGATTATACTTCAATGATAACAGAAAAACTCACCACCAAGTGTGCGCAACCGCATACTAAATGTGTTATCAACCAAATTACGTGAAATATTGGAAACTTAAAAATTCACAAAAAATAAGTCATGGGTCAAATGGAATATCGCATATCGGATATAGTGTTGCCAAACTGCTGAATACAACAAAGATCTAGTGCATTGGCCCATGTACAACTAATCACTGATGTGTGCCTGATTGCGCATTGAATTTATCCTCAATGAAACTACTTTGAAAATTAGAATCTTGAAAATATGCACAATGCAAATCATGGAAAAATAGAATATCAAATATCAAATTTGGCATTACAAAACCATGAAATACACAATAGATAGTGCATCGCACCAAGTACAACTAGAGCTAGGCAAAATTTAGCTCCATTTTGCAAGCCACTACTATCAAATACTTGAAGGTCTACTGGAAAGATAACCCAAAACTAAGCTCCTTACAATCTACAACCAAACCTGAGCTAAAAAACATAGATCCAATTACAAGGTATCTTTTCAAAGCATATTGTTAACATTAAGATTAAATGCATCCTTGTTATTGCGGATCCTACGAACAAAACCATATCCATGGGCTTAATAGTGATAAGTCAGGCATGAATGGCTAAAAGTTGACAATTACTCATTAGATCAATCAAGTAACTTTCAACTGCTTCTTGGGGAGCAAGCAAGGCTTGGCTTGACCATCGCCCCACATTCATTGCATGGTTCCTTGAAAAGAACTTGTGATGATGCCCTAATTGCAGATCTTGCAATATTTCTCAGACCAACCTAGAGAATGGTGCCTTAGGAATAATCAGTTGTGCTTCATCCCCATCTTCACTTCTTAAGTTAACCATACTACCAAACTTCCTTGATCTGCAAAGTATGGACCATGTGCTTCAAGTATATGCTACACAAGAAGAGAGATTAGAAACACAAACTAATTCAACATGATAATATTTTTTTGTAATGGTGCCAATACTGACCATGTAGTGTGTTATGTTGTTTGTAGTCCATGCCTCCACCATGGACTTATGAAATTTAGCAACTGTCTCTTTAAATGTATTGGCATCACCATCTGTAAACCTCAATTTTTGTAAGAGAGCTACTAATCGATCTAGGTATATCCACACTTACGCCTTTGCAATATTCTTTTGTCCCCCATTACTCCAATCCGGAACAGCAAGATGCAACTTTTTCCATGATTCATACCTCTCTAGTTAATTTACAAGTATATTGCCTTCCTCATCTCGAAGTGGAGATCTAAACTTCCTAGCCTTGGGTCTGACAAAGCATGGTTTACAAGGGATATTTCCACTCTTTCCCAATTTTTTATCATCCTTTTTTATTTCTACTTGGCTCCCGTGCAATCCAACTTCAAAGAGGACTTGTTCTATCTTCTTGCATGTAGCACCAACTTCTGACAGAGGCTACATCTTGTATGCAAAGCATATATATTCATATACTATCTTCTCAATTATTCTAACTAAACAATGCAATGTGCAAAAGTGAACCCTTGTTAGTGTTATTTCCAAAATAGGGTGCCAGTTTGGATCCATTGGAACTAGCATTCCATTTCTCATGATTTTTTGATCATGTGTTGGAGCACCTTGTTGTCATGCCTTGGCAAGCCATTCTTTCTTTCCATCTTTCCCTTTCTTCCTAGTTTGCATGCAATATATGCATGGAAATTTTGCATTCGCTGCATTTGATAAACCAAACATACACTTCAATGTTTTTAAATCACCTACAAGATGCCATTCAACTTGATAGTCCCTAAATCCCTCAATGTGTAAAATTGCTCCATTATTTTACTGTTGAATAACATTGGGTATATTAGTGAGGTTCAAAAAAACTTTAAGTACTTTATGGTTGTCCTTTGGTACTTCAAATGCTGCAAGCCACTATATTTCCTTCTCTGATTGTACACTGAAGTATAAAGGATGGTTTTCATCGATGTTGGGATCCAATGTTCAATTTATAAGTGTTATACTCACATGTTCAAGTCTTTGCCCCTTAATAATCTCACTCTCATCAAGTTTGAGGACTAACTTAAGCTTGCCTCTACATTCTTCCATAGACATATTGTAGAACTTGACCATAGCAATCTAAACCCTATATATATCCAATACAAAGTTGTTGAATGCATTCAATACAAATGCAACTTCTTTGGAACCATACTTCAATATGTGTGTATTTTTCAAATGCATTGGCTCTCCAATTAGTTCTAAAACTTTCTCGTTTAGTTGTTTTCGAGCCTTCTTCACGTGAAATGGTTTTGGCAGAGGCATTACTCGCTTACTTTTGAATACTTGCTTAAAACCTGTATCCAATTGTTGATAAAGCATACTATATGACTCAGAACTCATTCCCACCTTGTCACATAATCCTTGAGCATCTGTAGCAGTAAACAAGTTGCTCACATCCCGAAGATGATCACTTGCAACACCATCTACAATGTCCCTAAATTTATGATTTTCCCATGCATTTTTTACCATATCCTTGCTTAGGACTTTGGCAATAGTATCATTCTTTGCATGAGGGAACATATTTCATTGTAGCAGATTGAGCATATATCCGTCTATGATATTGTCCACTTCCTTTGGTTAATTGGTGAATTGGTTTAACCAATCGAATGCGTCGACATGCTTCTTTGTTTTTTAAAGTGGGCCCTCCAAATTTTTTGTGAGCTTCCTCTTTATTGTTCAATTCTCCTTCTCCAAATCCATAACTTTAGACTGTAACTCCATATTCTACACATGTGTAGCATGCATAGCATCTTCAATGATAGACATTGCTTCTTGTAGGCTCTGGTTCTCCCTATCCTTCTCAACCAATAATCTATCATTTTTGAACAAAGACTGCATATTCCCTTGTAATCATGTCTGCATATTTGTTAAGGCTTCATGAACCCCTACTAATCCTTGTGTGATAAGCCTACATGTGTATCCATACAATCCTTCATTGCCTTCACAAACAAACTTTACAAATTTTCAAGATACCTTGTTAACTATTGATAACATGATGTGTGTGTGTGTGTGTGTGTGTGTGTGTGTGTGTGTGTGTGTGTGTGTGTGTGTGTGTGTGTCCCTTGGGGATGCATACATAATCATTCCCCCAATCCCACCTCAATTTAGCAAGTTTCATGGTTTGCCTAAGAGCATATTGTAAGAATCCCCAATCTCTAACATCCTTAACACCACAAAACTTACTTTGAACTTCTTTAGACACCAACCACCTTTATTTGTTGGTTTTTAAGGATACCCAATGGATGTACCCGGGAGGTCCACTAGGGCTTACCATATGGTACCATGTGAGTGTAAGGGAGGGGGGTTATTTAAGGGAAGGAAGGTACATTTTATAAGGTAAGTTCCTCTAAATAGGGGGTAGATAAGGGGTATTTTCATATATTTCTTGCACGCAGGTGACGTCTCCTTATTATTACTAATGAATCCCCCGTATGGACGTAACATTTGCTAATCTACCATCCTAACCTGAAGTGGAGCTAGTAGCAATTCCTCTTGCTTGCTTGCCAAATGTATTTGTTTAGGAAGTATATTAACTATTGAACCTCCATCAAGAAGAATATTATCACGCTTCTTTCTTGCATATTCAACTTGAATAGTCAGGAGCTAATAGTCTACAACTTCCTTTTCTGTGGATATTACTATTTGGCATTTAGGAACTACCTAATCATGAAAGAAATTGCCCTCAAGAACCTCTTGCTACTTTTGTCTAATCTTCAAAAGTAACTCTTCTTTAAACCCATGAATCAAATCCGAAATATGTTCCAAGGTCAACTACAAAGAACATGTTGCTAATGCCTAAAATAACTCTTCTAAACCTCCTTTCTGAAACTTTCCTATAGTCCTATATTCGAGATTATGATCCTCTTGATCAGGATTCAAGGTACCTTGCCCATCCTAATCATTAAACTCCTCAAGTACTGCTTTTCATGCCACTTTTTGTAGCTTCTTGACTTGTTTAGTTTCCTTTTTCATGGCTTTCTCCTATTCTTGCCAATCAAGTTTCAAACCAACTTGGCTTCTAGTAATCGCTAATACCATGGCTTCTTCAAGACAATCCTCTACTTTAATGCAATTAGAATAGTCACAATAAACATGCATACTTATAGCATTTGGGTTACCTAATACCTCTTCCTCTACACTTCCTTAATCTTTTGCTTGATTAATACTCTCATAATCAACAATCTCTGCCTCGTGAGTAGGTTGCCTTTGCCCATCTTGGTTAGGTAGCTCTATCACGATTGCTGCTACTAGGGGAGGTGGATACTACTAATGAGGTGCTCTTACAAGTCTTCCATCATTGTGGGTCCTTGCTATTGGCATTCCTCTCTCAACCTTATGTGTTGCCCATAGTTCACAGTTTGGCCCTACAAAATGTCCTTGACCTTCATGATAATCACATGCTCCTATTTGAGTAGTTTGCTATTGTGACAGAAATTTCCCTACGGCTATCTTACTGGCATTCGTCTAGTTCCCTTGAAGGGTCTCTGAGGCATTATGTCAATAATTACCTGATTAACTATAACTGGCTACAGCACTCTTGACCAAGGCTTCAATATTGGCACTCATTGTGCTATCCTGACATTGGGATTGTACCAACAATTATTGGTTTCATTACCATTCCTCAAGCATATGTCATAGTACTTGTCCTTCCTCTTACTTTTAAAAGACAGAAGTCTTTTAGCTTCTACTTAATCTTCTTATCCAACTTATTTTCCTCTATCTTTTTCTTGAATTTCTCCTTCTTGCTTCTCGATGAACCTAATTTCTTCTTCTTCTCCCTGTGCTTCTTCTTACTAGACTCTTCATCATTCGAATCATTGGATTTATCTTTTGATCCTAAACTTGGCTCACTATCCTCATGCTCACTATCACTATTTGATCCTGAATTTGAATTTGATTCTAATTCTAAATCTAAGAAATCATCATCTTTATGGGTCTTTGATTGAGAAGTACCAAGCCTTTTCTCCACCCTCATAGCAACTCTTATCATGGAATCCAATGTATCATTCTAACCAATCTCCACATTAGTGATTGGATACTTGATTTCACCCCTCAAACCCTTAACGAAATGCTGCCCTGTTTTGATAGTCCTGGGACTGTGTATACAGCAAAGGGCTGAAGGGGGCAGCACTCGAATCGATCACCAGGAGTGCATCTTCTTCTTTTTTTAATGCTTTGTGTGTGTACACATGCACATATAGGAATGGAACCACTCATGGCATGGTGTAATATGAAATGAAGCACCAAATTCCAAAAGCTAGCACTGTGCATACATAGAGTGAACCTCGGTCAACTACTAGTGTGGCTGAAGGAAAAGCATCTATGATTACATGTAGTTGTGCTCAAGGAAGAAGAATACTGTCTTGCAAATATTGAATCAGTTCCTATCACTTGCACAAAATCCCCAAGTTCAATATGATAAGTATGCGCACTCTTCTCTCTTCTTCTTTCTCTCTTTCTTTCTCTCTCTCATATATATGTATATGTACATGTATATGTCTACACACACACACATGTTCATGAACTTGTAAATAGCATAATCTTCAACCAACATATTCTTATGCTTGATCTTCTTAATCTTTCTCAAGATGTCTCGAGGAGTTTTATCCTTCCTAAACCTGCCTGAAAATGCAATATTTAATGCATCATATGTGATAAATGTTGTCATGCCATAACTACTAAACTAGTCAATGGCTTTTCCCTACAAAGTTACTTCAAAATGCTACTTGTTAACTTGATCTCTATACATCTAATTAAACCCACTTATTGTTCACCATATCTCAAATAGAGCCACATGGTAGTTAGGATCTTCCTTGTTTTTTCTTGAAAACTTAGAAGCTCTCATGTTTGGCTTAGCAAGCTGATTTGGACTCAGTATATTTTGATCTTTAGGCTTTCTCATGGGTGGTAAAGGGTTAAACTTCAAAGATCTCATTGACGAAACTCTTCCACTCTACAACGAGACTATCCTTCAAGTACTATATGCTATAATATTTCAAGTGCTTGTCTAGGAGGAGTATCGTGGTCTTTAGGAGACAATATTGTTTCCTCATTATTTGAAAAACTTGGTAGGCTTGGAGGAGTTGGAGGAGATTCTATAGAGGTGGCAAGAGGTTAGTATATTGTTAGGTACCTACTAAAGTACCCACATCCTCATAGTTCATATGTGAACTATTATTCATCTAGCATGTCTAATCCTCTTCCTCCTCTATTATCCAATATTGCATCCTCCTACTATTGTCTTACCAATGCTTCCCTTAATTCTCAAGATTTGCACCTTGTTAAAATAAGACTTGACAAATATGGATATTTTTCTAACATATATGCTGCCCATAAAAGGCACCCTACACATCTTCAGTGCAATTACCATCCTACAGTCCTACAATTAATTCCTATGGCAATTTCTTCTAGACCTAATGCTAAATCATGAGAATTATGCCCATGAAATCGGTAAGATCACCAAAGCATTATATCCTACCATAGCCAACACAAATAAAAATCTGTCTAACACACAAACCTACCATTATAGACAACTTCCTGAACCAATTTACCATCATATTAATCATTTAATATTTAGGACTGATATGCAGACCTAAAATACACATTATAGTCGTTCACGTAGCACTACTCTCCTAAAAAATATCAATTGGATTACTCTCATCATGATCATTCTTGAATAGATAACTTATCACAAATAGTGTTATTTTTCAGAAGACAAGTATATAATGGAAGAATCAAACATAAGTGACCGTGAGTCATTGCTATCTGAAGATTTTTACATTTTTTCATCACCAAAGATATGAAAAGATATTATTGGAGTACACCAAACATGCACCACCCTTTAGTAAAGTCATATGACATTTCAAGGTCACTTTACACATACTAATTTTAGGTGCTTACATGCATACAAGTATTAAGGTCAAAAGTACTAAAGTAGATGATGCAATTTGAGCCCTAACACACAATGCCATGTGTATAAGATATAAGATGATTAATTTCTCATTCATTCAATCAATAATACAATATTCTCTTCATCTTCAAGCTTCTCCTTTCACTTCTATGGCTTCATCTCTTTTCTTTCCATATTTCTCTCTCTACTTCTAAACTTTCTCTCTCCTGAACTAGTCATTATCTCTCCTCTTCATCTCCTTCTTTACAATATGGAATAGTAAGTGGGCATCCAACACCAACCTTCATATTGGGTCCAACTTCTTCAAACAAGCTAACTACTTGGGGGGAATAAAAATCCAATCCATTATATAGAATATCTCCTCTCCTAGGGAAAAGTTGCATTGTGATCATACCTAGTAGATTGCACAAAACAATTCATCGAATTGTTGCAACTCATTCGACACACAACTAGGGGAGTGAGAAACGAACTTCCTCAACATAACATTATTACTTATCCCTTACTTCATTCCTAGCTTAGGTTTTTTTTTTTTAATTCAAAACAGTAACTCTTGATTTAGCTCAATTTTCATTTATATTATCATATTATTAGATATAGACCCTTTTATTGGTTTATGACATCCTTCCCTTTATTATAATAGAATTTTCATTCTATTTTTCTTACGTTCATTGTAATGGCATCCAGTTCAAGGTGGCAACTATCATTAGACTCAATTCATCTTGGGTGGTTGCTCAATCTGTAGTCTATTGTATTAAATAGCATGTTAGTGATCTTGAAGTCTCAAGTGGTGCATAGGGAATCATTAAGGTGATGATTTGGTTGCTTTTGACTATGCTTGGGTGGCATAAAGTGGTAGTGGCCCACTTACCTCAATTGACACTGCAACTTTCTTGAGTGGTGACTTTACATATAAAGATTATTAAGAATATATCATGTAGACAAGTGAGGCATTTACAGAGGATCTATGACACAGAGAGCTTCTGACTTTGTCAAATATAAGGAAGGAAGCACAAATGCGCCCACTTGGGCCAAGCCTTCTATAGCTTGTCGAAAGATGTGAATTTGAGTAAGGATGCCAACCAAATAATCACAAGAGAATATTCATACATGCAATTATGCACATGGTCTACAAGTAAAAGTGTTATAAGCCTCCATTGCATTGGATATTGTCTTGTAGTGCATGGAAAATTGTGCCTTATTCATTGTTGTATATAGCACCTAGTAGATGCTCTTGATGATAGTAGGAGCAATAGATATGTTGAATCCCATAGAAGCAGAGGCACACGTAGAGGTTTTGGGGGAGATGTACCCCAAAATCATGAAGATAGTAGGAGATTAGTGCATATGGGAGTATAAATATTACTCACACTGGTTGGATTATTTGCACAAGAAAATGGCCTATTGAAGTAGGACCTATGGAAAGATGAGTGGTAATGCTTATTTGGATTCAATGTCCATTGCTTTTTTATCCATGGCCTATCCACATATTTTTTCATTTCAATGAGTTTGAGGCAATCTTAGATGGGGAAGAGGAAGAGGGTGGGACTCAAAGGGTAATGGCATTAAAACACTAGAGAGAGCTACACATGCCTCAATAGAAAAGAAATCAAGCAGTAGAAAGAGTCATGGGGCTATGGTGCATGCATTGAGATGATAGATCTACACAAAGAGAGGGCCATAAAAGTATAATCAAAATGAAGGACAAAAAATATAAGGTAATGTGAAAGTTCAATGTTAAGGATTTTCCACCATAAGGAATAATATAAATGGGTGAAAGACATTGTTAACCATGGAATTTCATGCCTTCCAATGTATAGTGATTGATATTATTGAGAATATGATACTGGAGAGCAGGGAAATGCCTGTGGAGCAACCTACCATTTATGACCCTCCTAATAGCTGAAGGGATATATATTTCATCTTTTAGAGTGCTTTATGTAAATCATAATTAATGTTCTTTTGCCTTTTAAAGTGAGCCATTCTTGGAGGAAATTAAAAGTGATTGAATCATCTAGAAGAGCCACATGTGATTGTGCCCAAGTTAGTGTAAGGTTGGCTACCCCATAGGCTTGGATGTAGAGATCTTAGACTCCACATGATGGTTGCCACCATGAAATGAGTTCTCTACTAGTTTCTCCATTTCAATGGTGATGTTTTCCGATATATGTGTTGTAAACAAGAGGTGATACACCATGTGTAGTCTCACATGTCATCTATCCATCATCATGAAGCATGCAAAGAAGGTAGGGTTTTGCTCACTTACATAACTCCAACCTTTAATAGAGCATGGATATATCTATGAGAATAAAAAAGAGTTAGTGGTATCATATTTTTATGTTGAGCTATAATATTTAGTATTCAAGTCACATGCCCATATAGACTAATATATTTGTTCATATGAAGGTGAGGATCCTTATGGTTTCAATTGTTTTTAAAGGAAGGGGTCCTCAGTCCACCATGAAGAGGGATAAGGGAGAGGAAGCATTAAAATCCCCTTCCAATCTGAAGCACAATTTGAGACTTACCATATGAAGGTACCATGGTGGGTGATACATATATATGAGGGGATAAAGTAATTGTCCCACTTTTTACAAGTACTACTTAGATTTTATTGTGTGAATATTAGTTATACCACCTAATGCTTTTATGATACCGATGCCAATTGTGGTGAAGAGTATGCATCAATAACAAGAAACATGATTTGATATGACGATGGTTGCTATAGTTTTGAAAAGATGGGGAGAGAGAGAGAGAGAGAGAGAGAGAGAGAGAGAGAGAGAGAGAGAGAGAGAGAGAGAGAGAGAGAGAGAGAGAGAGAGCTTTAGCTCTTGCAAGACACAAAACACATAATGGCAATGCACACAAGATGGGAATCGAAAACCCTATTATTATTATTATTTTTCTTCTTCTTCTTCTTCTTCTTCTTCTTCTTCTTCTTCTTCTTCACTATAGGATTCTACCTTAACAAGAGAGAGTACAACATACCTATACAAGCCATCCATGGTGTGAACATGTTAAGTAGAAAGATGGCTAGATAGATATCCCATAACTCAAGTAGATGGACTAATTGATGTCTAAATGTAAAGTACCACCAAAATTATATATCGATATAGATACGAACTATATTAGTTATATGAATGCAAAAACAATCATCCAAGTATGTGAGTATCAGTTCACGTTGAGCTTGATATCTCAATACCCTCCTCAAGCTCAACTCCATGACCTATACTCCAAGTAGGCTTTAAAAACACCAAAGTCTTTTTTCTCCTACGGCCTGGGTGAAATCATTTACAACTTGCTCCCTTGTCCTCACATATATGAGATCAATGTCATGTACCACGATTGGATCTCTAATGAAATGGTAATGAACCTTAATGTGTCTTGAGCATGCATGAAACACAAGGTTCCTAGCCAATTATATAGTACCCATGTTGTCATAATAGATGACAACTCTCCTATCTATCTATATCTACAAATGATCAAGTAGCTTTTGCATCCAAGCTACTTCACATGCTGCCGTAGTAGCACCCCTGTACTCGATAATGCAACAGTGAGCTATTTCTTAGTGCTCCAAATCACAGCCCCACTCCCAAAGAAAAATACATAGCCACTAGTGGACTTCCTGTCAAACATAATGCCTACCCAATTTGCATCAGTATAACCAAATAACTACACAATCGAGTCAACCTCAAAAAAGATATCATAATCCAATGTGGCCTTACGGTATTGCAATGTACATCTCACACTATCCAAATGAGGCTTATAAGGTACATGCATAAACTAACTCTCTAAGACAACTATGTAGTTATAATTTGGCTTGGTAATAGTAGTGAAGATCAAACTTCCCACCATCTTCATGCACATTGTAGGATCCTCCAATATCTCACCCACATCAATACTAAGTTTCACACTCTAATCTAATGGCATTGAGATTGTCTTACAATCATGCATACCATACTTTGTTAATATATCCAAGATGTACTGCCTTTGTGAGAGTCATATCCCCTTATATGTTTGTATCGCTTCAATGCCAAGAAAGTACTTCACCTCTCCCAAGTCTCTTAGATCAAATTTATTCTTGAGAAGACTCTTTACATGCTCCACCTCTTGCACATTATCACCCCCAACAATCAAAGCATCCACATACAAGGTAAGCATAACAATGCCCCTATCTGTCCAACAATCAAAGCATCCATATACAAGGTAAGCATAACAATGCCCCTATCTGTAATGGGCCATAGGAACCCTCCCCTAAAATATTAAAAGAAAATGAATTTTTATCTTTTTTTTCATTAAGCTCAAATTTTTTTACTCCCCCCTCTCTCCCCGCCGATAGCAGTCGGGGGAGGGGGAGAGAGAGTGGGAGTGGTGGATGATGGGGGGGAAGGCATGCAACCTCCAAGTGGAGGGTGGGCATGCCACCTATCTCCTCCCCTCCCCGGGGAGGGCTTCTCCCCTCCCCGAAAGGGAGACAGAGGCTACGCCCCATTTCACACGCATCACCTCCCCGCCATCCTGCCGAAACAGGCCCTAGGCCCTCGTCCGTAGTAGCCACCCCGCCGGTGTTGCCGTACCACCCTGGCCATCTGAACGGAGTTCTTCCCCCCTGTGACCTATCGCAATGTCAGGCTACTGGTCCGACAGCTAGCTGCTCCGCCACCCAGCTTCCCACGTGTCACCTCCCCGTCAATACTTTGATCTCTGTCAACCCCCCCATTTACGAGACACCGTGGGACCCTCCCTGGGCCCCCAAACAAGCTGCCTTTCCCCCCCTAGTTGCTTCGTGCCACAGGTAGAAAAGAAAGAAGGAGAGGATAAGAAGGAGAGGGTGAGGGAAGAGAAAGAAGGAGGGAGAGAGAGAGAAGAGGAGGAAGAGGTAGAGAGAAGGAGGAGGTGAGAAGAAGAAGGATTGGGAGTGGGAAGGAGGAGGTGAAAAGAAGAAGGATTGGGAGAGAGAAGGGAGGGAGGAGAGAGAAGGAGGAGGTGAAAAGAAGAAGGAGTGGGAGAGAGAAGGGAAGAGGGAAAGAGAAGGAGGAGGTGAGAAGAAGGAGTGGGAGAGAGAAGGGAAGAGGGAGAAGAAGGAGAAGGTGAGAAGAAGAAGGAGTGGGTGAGAGAAGGGAAGAAGATGGAGAGAAGGAGAAGTAGAGAGGAAATGAAGGAGTGGGAGAGAGAAGTAGAGGGAGAGAAGTAGAAGAAGAGAAGGAGTAGGAAAGAGGTAGAGGAAGAGGAAGTAGAGGGGGAGAAGTAGAAGAAGAGAAGGAGGAGGAGAGAGGTAGAGGAAGAGGAAGAAGAGGTAGAGGGGGAGAGGAGAGAAGTAGTAGAAGAAGAGGAAGAAGAAGAGTAGAAGGAGAAAGAAGAGAAGAGGAAGAGAAAGAAAGGGAAGGAGCAGAAGGAGAAGAAGAGAGGGAGAGAGAGAGAGAGAGAGAGAGAGAGAGAGAGAGAAAGTAGGAGAATAAGTGGAGAAGAAGAGAAGGAGAAGAAAAGAAGAAGAAGAGAGAGAGGGATAAAGAAAGAATGAGAGGAAGTGGGAGTTGGTAACCGCAACAAGCCACACCCAAACCACTCTCTCAGCAAAGGACCCCACCCAGCGGTTTTTTTTCTTCCGAACCTGTCAACCCGAAACCCATCAAGGTTCGAACTGCTCAATCTCCGCGAGGTGAACGGCTCCCAAGAAGAAAGTCGCGGGAAGCGTAGGCGCCCAAGCCACCGGTAATGCGGGAGGGGCAAATGGAACGACCAACGCAGCACACACGAATCAAGCCCAGGTTCTAAGCCTTAAAATTAAATAAGTAATATTACTTGTGGAAGAGATGAAATGGTTTGTGCATGGAACAAGAACGAGTCTTAGGGTTTTGTTTACTTTGAGAACTAAGTTGCATGCGCGAACGGAAGAGTTTGGAATTCACATAAAATGATAAGGTTATCGCCTTATCTCACATGAAATGATAGTTTTTACTCACATAAAATGATAGGGTTATCATCTTACTTCACATAAAATGATAGGTTTTTAACCAGTTCAGTGCATGAATAGTCATTTAGAATTCACGTTTCGCAATCATGGTTAAAGGAAACACCTGAAATGTTAATTCTTGTTCATGAGATGCACTTGCATCATTATACAAAACCCTAGACTTTCACAGACGCAAGTCACATGTGTTCCGGTGCATTAGAAATAAGTATTCGTTGCCAGGAATAAAGAGAGATAAAAGTCATTTAGGAGGTACAACTATACTAAACACACAATGTGTACGATGGTTAAGGTTGATTGGGAAATCCTGCATAGAACCGCACTAAGAAAATTGGAAGGATCGCATGCATCTAGATTGCATCTTGAAAATTGGAAGGATCACATGCATCTAGATTGCATCTTGAAAGTCTAAATGAAAAATCATGTGTTGCCATGTGTGTTAACTGAGCTTGGTTGGAGTTAGAGATTAAAAGACCCTTGGTTGGGTTGTGAATAAGGCATGTCCGTTGCCTTGACTGACCAGCTAATGCTTGAGTTAGGGACTAAGATACCCTAAGGTAAAACCCAAGGGAAAAGGGCAAGTATAAGTCAACTTACCAAGACCATTTGCTTGCGTATCTTGTTCAAAATTATTGGGATCTCGCCAAGTCGCAGAAAGACCCAAGATCGGGAGCTGGGAGCATCCGGAAAAAGAAGAGTCACACTTTAGTAGTCGCTCGCACAAGCGACCTCCAAAATTTTCATGCTTGTACTTAGGTGCATTATTTGATCTCTTTGCTCAAGGAACTAATTCAAAGGAAACACTTAATGCTTTAGGTTGAAAGCCTGGAGGGAGAGGCAGAAACAGTTACCTTCGATTGTCTGCTGGCCCTATCCAAGGGGGTTGTTAGCCACGCCGGGTATATGGACCTAACCCACTGCGAGAGGTCTCTCCGTGGGTACTTCTTGGAGCGGGAGGACGCTTGGGTGGCAGGGGAGGCTTTGGCTGTAAATTCCTTGCCTCTGAATCCTGTACAATGTCAAGAATCGCGTGGTGGGAGGACTTGCACAAGATGCTGCACTGAACACACACAGAATGCACAAGGAGAAGCTCACTCAAGAGACAAGAAGAGAGATGGAGGTCAAAACGTTTTCTTGCTGATTTCTTCTTCTTCTTCCACACACTTTACAATATACACAAAGTATAGATAAGATACAACATAAAGGAAAGTGGCCTACTAAGTCAAACAATGCATAACCGACTACACTAGTCGACTGGTGCTATAACTATGCCAACTGGCTGTAAATAGGTGTAACAACCTGACTATAATAAGTAATGATTCAGTGGCCATGTGTGAGTCATAATGACCACCGACATGCTAAGTGTGGATGTGTGGACCCATCTAACCGGGCGGTCCATCATCAATGTCCGCATGTGTTGAGCTTGTCATCTCAACACTCCCCCTCAAGCTCAACTGCATCTCTGCGACTCCAAGTAAGCTTCAAAACTTTTGAAGCTTCTCTGTACCCAATGCCTTCGTGAAGATGTCAGCTATCTGATTCTGTGTGCTGACATACACCAAGTCAATCTCACCTGCTAGTACCTTCTCTCTCACAAAGTGGTAGTGTACCTCAATATGTTTTGTCTTGGCATGGAACACAGGGTTCCTAGCCAACTGTATACTGCTCATGTTGTCACAATAAATGACAACTGGACCTTCCACCTGCACATCCAAATCAGCCAACAACTTTTATAGCCATACTACCTCACATGCTGCAATAGCAGCACCCCTATACTCAGCCTTTATACTCGACAAAGCAATTGTAGATTGCTTTTTGCTACTCCGAGCAACTGCTGCACTACCAAGAGAGAACATGTATCTGCTGGTAGATCTTCTATCAGACATACTACCAGCTCAATCTGCATCTGTGTATCCAAACACCTATACATCTGTACCTGCCTCATAGAAAAGTCCATAATGTAATGTGGACTTCACATATCTCAATATGCGTCTGACTGCATCCAAATGTGGCTTTCTAGGTACTTGCATAAACTGACTCACAAGACCAACAGCGTAGCTCAAGTCTGGCCTTGTAATGGTCATGTAGATCAAACTCCCCACTATCCTCCTGAACATAGTAGGGTCTTCTATCTCATCCCCAACATCAGCACTTGATGGACCTAAAAACGGGCCGGCACTGGCTCATGCACTAGCCGGGCCTCTATCTCACGCGCTCAACAACCCCACGGCCTCGCGGCCAAGAGCGTCTATCAAACTCTCTGCCTTCCTAAACATTGCGTTTGTAATACGTGGTAGTCCAACTGATCCTAACCCAATATTACTCCTCAGAGGGAGTCCCTTTCACATAGCCAAAAGGCTCGAATCACATACTCATGGGGTTCCTCCTACGGCTGAATGCCGTCAACCCTCTGCGACTCTCCTACACCTTGGGGATTGGCCCCTCAATGCGTCGCTCAACATATAAACATTTCGCACAAAAGTCACTCAAGGTACCAAATAAGCATGTCCAGGAGTGTACCATTTCTTCCTCACTTGCTTTCCCCTTTGGGACCCGCAGCTACATATAGCATGGGTACCTCACTGCCTCTCAACGTAGGTCATGTCCTAATAAAACAATTGCAATGCATGTCCAGGAGCTGGTCTCTGATACTTTTAAATTCTTTTCATGCTCTATACACTTGGTGGATGCCTAATGCTCAAACGTTTAGCAAAACAGTATCGTGCACACAAACGTTTAGCAAAACAGTATCGTGCACAAGTGCAAAACCATTCTTTTAATGATTTCCAACTACCGTTCGTGCTTCGTTGCATGGGCCTAGCACCGAGGTGATCCTCATGCTACTAAGCTCTTAATTTTAATCATTATCCGTCCTAAATGCTATGCATAGAAATAAGCAACTTTTCCATCATCTCACACGGCATTTAGACATATTTCAACTTCCGCGGTCCGACACTAATTCTTTCAGCGGACCAAAACGGCATATTATCTGCTCTAAAAGGAAACTAGCAGTTTCTTTAGCATCATCTTTCCTTGTTGCACGTGCTTCTGACCACTTTGTGAAGTAGTCAGTTGCTACAATGATGTACCTCTTTTGCGTAGTCGACGACGGAGTAATAGGACCCACAAAGTCTATTCCCCACTTCTCAAATGGAAGTATTGCCATAATAGGGGTAAGTGGTCATTTCCTATTCTCTCGACTATCATGTCGTTGACAAATATCGCATCTCTTGACATACGCAAACGCATCCTGGAAGATGGCAGGCCACCAATAACCTGCTCTTAAAGCCTTTTGTGCTGTAAGCCATCCTGCAAAATGGCCGCCACAAGCAGAATCATGGCACTCTTCCAAAATGAATGGCACCTCGTTAGGCATCACACACTGGCGGTAGATGTCATCAACCCCTTGCCGATATAATGTACCTGCGATCAAGGCAAACTTTAACGCTTGCTGCTTAATTTTCCTTCTCTCAGCTTTAGATAATTCGGATCCCGCCTCTCCCATCGATAAATAATGCGTTATTGCAGCATACCAGGAGGGAATAGATGCCGTATCTATTTTAAATAACAACTCCATGTCACTACCTTCAGCCACAGATTCCTTCGGCTCCCCAAAGTCCACTAGACATTCCACGATGCCTTGCAATCTTGGTGGCTTACTCCTGATTTCATAATCAAATTCCTGCAAAGTGATTAACCACTTCGCTAAACGATCAGGCGGCTGTAGCTTATTCATCAATAATTGAAGTCCCTCCGCCTTCGTATAAAGCACGACTTTCTCATAGAGAATATAATGCCTGAATTTCTTGGTCCCGAAGACCATCGCTAGACACAACTTCTCCATGTAGGTATAATTGATTTCGGATACCCTCAGCTTCCGGCTAGCAAAAGCAATCAGGTGGTACCACTTCTCTTCCCAAATTTGGGCTAAACAGCAGCTGATACTATACATGGTGGCTGCTGAAAATATATAGAATACCTCTCCTCTTTTAGGTGCTTTTAAAATGGGCGCTCTTGCTAGCTCCTGTTTCACATCCTCGAATGCTACCTTACAAGGGTCACCCCATTCAAACAAACAGCTAAAGGACAATAAATTTGTAAGCGGCAACGTTCTTTCTGCCAAGGCGTTTATGAATCTATGGTAATAACCAACCGAAGATAGAAAGCTATGAACTTCCTTCGGAGTGCGTGGTGGACCCATGGCAGCTATAACTTTGACCTTCTCGGGGTCTGTCGCAATTCCAACCGAACTGACCACATGACCCAACAATAGCTCATAAGGTACTCCAAAAACACACTTCCGTAGGTTTAGAGCGATGCAAAATTGTCTACAGTGCTCAAAGCATTTTCTTAAAATGATCAACTGCCTTTCTCTCATGGTGGCGGCCCCTAAGTCATCAATAAACACCTTCAACTCTTCAGGGGATATGTCACCGAATGTCTTATCTACTGTTCGTTGCCACGAACCAGGTGCATTGCATAAACTAAAGGCCATCACATGGTACGCAAAAGTATCAAATACAGTGATAAAAGTTGTTTTCAACTTGTCCTCTTCTGCAATTGCCATTTGGTTGTATCCTGCAAAGCAGTCCATAAACGAATATATCTCCCTACCCGCTAATTGATCCAAAATCTGGTCAATAAATGGCAACGGGTAGTAGTCCTTAACTGTCTGCTTATTCAGCTCCCTAAAGTCTACACATAATCGGATTTGATTATTCTTCTTCTTTCTGATCACAACTGGTGAACACCATTCCGTGTGTTGCACAGGAAAAATCAAACCCGCTTTTCGAAGCTTCTGTAACTCTTCAAACAGCCCGTCCCTCAGTTCGAAAGGCATACGCCTTACTTTCTGTCATACAGGACGACTGCCCTCTTTCAACGGGATTGTATGAACAGCAAGACTAGGAGGAATGCCTCTCAGCTCATCATAACTCCAGGCAAAGATATCACGGAATTCCTGAATCAGGGCCACATAGTCCTCCCTTTCTGCTGTGCTGAGCATAGAACCTAATTTGATTGGCCGTGAATTGTCAGGCATACCAAGGTCTAGCTCAATAACATCTGCATCTCTTATACGATCATGGCCCTCTATCGGCTCGTTCAAAGTAATCTGATAGATGTCTTCCGTGGTGGATCCCTCTTTGACTCATCACTCAATGATGTCTCACTAGCAGATAAGTCCTCTAATGTCTCCAATTCTGTAAAAGATAGAGGAGCTCTCTCACTCTGCGGGGACTCAGGATAAGCATCAACCACCACAAACTGGGCACCTCTACCGAATATTAGTCGACCGATGGGTATATCTACTTGGCAGTCCACTTGCAAGATCCAAGGTCGTCCGAATAATACTTGGTAACTTGGATGGCCTGCAAAACGAATCACCCTAAATTCTAACAGGCATTCTACATTTGCAACAGTGACATGGACCTTAGTAATGCAGCCTTCCGGCTATCTCAAACTATCATCTGCCATTCTGAGAATTGTGGAGGTATCTTTCTGGATCGCAAGACCCAACCTTTCCATCAGTTCAGAACTCATAATGTTAACAGATGATCCCGTGTTGACAATGGCATAATCTACTAATATCCCATCGACATAGGCTGCAACCCTTGGGCAATGCTTCTCATGCTCGAACTAGTCATCACCAACTCGCACAATACCCAAAGGTTCTACGATATACCCGGTACGTAGGATCTTTCTAAATTCCTTGCGTACTCCTGGGGAAAGCTTAATAAGCTGTAAGAGATTCACATCCGGCTTGACTTCGCAAAGAGAGCTCGCCAAATCGAATTCATGATAGTTCGATAGAGCTCGCTTTTCACGCCAAACCATCCGCTCTTTAGGTCGCTGAACCGGCTTTATTGCATCTTTCTTAACTTTCACCTTCTTCTTTGGTGGTTCCTTATTGGCTTTACTCTCTACGGGCTTCAAAGGTCCCCCTTCCATGGCAGGATTCAAAACTTGAGTTCCTTTGTCGCCTTGTTTAGGGTTTCCGTCGACAAGCTTATGCTTGTTGGCTTCTCTACCCTTTTGACCTCTTGTAAGAACAGCTCGCAGATTAGAGGTTTCAGCATCGTTAACGCGTACAGCCTCAATCAAACTAACCCCGCTACCACTTGGTAGCTCCTCCACTGTAGTCTTTGGTCGTTGAAGTATTTGTTTAGGCCCGTCTTCTCGCTGGGAATCATTTCCTTGGGCACAATGATTAACAAGCCCTGGTTGCTGACTACCTCGCTAGAGGGAACTGATCTTACTCCAGCAAGTAGCTGCTAAATGGCCGAATTTTCCACAGATGTCACACTTAACATTTGGGCAATTTCTTGGATAATGTTGCCCACCACACCATTTGCAACTAAACCTCGACAATGCACCCTCATCTGGGTATCTACTTCCTATCAAATTTTGTTGTTTTTTAAGGAAGTTGACATCAACGGCTATTTGTCGATATTGCTCCGTTATCATGTCGGTATAATGCTTCATCATGTCCTTAACCTCGCCAAGAACATTGGAAGCGCTCGACTCATAGCCTAGGTCATTACCATGTCGTTCCATCGGCCTAACAATTCGATTAGGCACTGGTTGTTGAGCCACAAGCATGGTGTTAGAATTGACCGCCTGGCCTCCACCATTTGGAGTCATTTGACTGCCCGTAGGCATTGACATGCTAGGGGGAGCTGGTAATAAAGGGACGTTCTGCATCATGTTCCCTCTCCCATTAGGGTTAGCCATCGCTATCCCTTGGCCACTACTGCCATTGGCCATCGCCATATTGTTTTCCAATACTAAACCCATATGCGAATTGCCTCGAGAAGCATAGGCTGCTTGTAGTCGGGATTCCACCTCTTGTGCTCGTGTAATGGCAGTATCTATATCCCCCAAGGGGACACTACTCAACTGCAATTGGATGCTAAAGTCCAAACCATGTAGGAAATATTGCAATTGGGCAGCTGCGAGGATAGGAATAGAGGTGTCCAACTTACGAAAAACCTCTTTTATTTTCTTCGCATAAGCACGAATATCCTCGTGTGGTTCTTGGCGGGTCACGTTGAGTACACGCAACCAATATTGCCCACCCCTTTCAGGGGCAAACTCCCTTCGAAAAGCTCCATAAAATGCATCAATATTCAATATGGTTCCGACTTCTAAACCATGATACCATATAGCGGCTCTTCCTTTGAGAGTCATATTGAAGATCATTAAATGTCCTTCTTCTTGAATGCGACAGTTAAACATCAGCTTTTCAAACTCCCTAATGTGGAATTCTGCATCTTCCTCAACTAGCCCATTAAAAATGGGTAGCGGGTAACCCCGGAAAATCCATCGTTCCTGTAGGAATTGCAATAGGCTGTGCCATGACGAGGATTGGATTTGCACTAGGAATAAGGGACGGTGGGGTTGCACCTCCCGCACCTGATGTAGACTGGATTATGGAAGGAAGGGGAACACTAGAGCTTCCACCTTCTCCTAACTTATTGCTTGTGGCACTAAGACCACTAGATTTTCGCCATATAAGCATAATGGTGAGCTGCATAACCTTTAAAACCAAATCTTTTAGGGTATCTGACCCTGCTAGATCTGCGTACCACCAGATCACTCAATGGAGCCTTTACATTATTATGAGCTCTCTGTACACCTGGTGTCCTCACTGAAGGAATGCCAAGCTCATCATCCAATCTCTCTGAGCCACTAAAGTCTCCATCAAGAACTGCATCAATGCCTTCCAACACTTTACTCTTTCCTTTGTCTTTACTTGTAGTGCTACAAGATGCACCTGAAGATGTAGAGGTACTCCTTAGTCTCCCAGACCAAGGACTACTAGATGATGTCTTAGGTCCACTAAGAGTCTGTGATTCTTGCTTTTCAGCCTGCACATGAGTGTCATGATCATCATCATCATCCAATGCATCACCACTAGATGCATACCAACTGCTCATTTCATCAAAGATGACATCCCTGCTCACTCTGAACTTACATGTGACAGTGTTATAACAGCGATACCCTTTCTGCTCTAAAGAGTATGCAATAAAGACACACTTTTGAGCCTTTGGATCTAGTTTCTTCTGCAACTCATCTGGCACATGAACATACGCAATGCAGCCAAACACTTTCAAGTGTGAGACATCACGCTTCTTACATGTAAAACATTCTTCGGGGGTCATACCATGAACTGTAGCTGTGGGAGTTATGTTCATAATATAAACAGCAGTATGAACAGCCTCAGACCAAAAATGCTTAGGCATATTCTTTTCAGATCAAGGCGCGTGCAACTTCTCCAATATGCTTGTTTTTCCTTTCTGCAACCCTATTTTGTTGTGGGGTATACCTGCATGTGAACTGTCTCTTTATCCCATGAGATCTCAGAAAATCACTGAACTCATTTGAGAGGTACTCTCCCCCTCCATCTGACCTCAAGCACTTTACTTTCAAGCATGTTTCTCTTTCAACTGCAGCCTTGAAAGTTCTAAAGTGCTCAAACGCTTCACTCTTTTCCTTCATAAAATATACCCACAGCTTTCTAGAACAATCGTCAATGAATGTGATAAAGTATGAACTGCCTCCAAGAGATACATTTTGTGTAGGCCCCCAAATTTCTGTATGCACATCATCAAGGATATTTTTGCTTACATCTCTGTCATGTGAAAAGGGTTGTCTTGCCTACTTACCAAACTGACATGCTTCGCATACCTTATGAAATTTTGCAACTCTAAATGTAGGCACCCTTTGGACTGCATTAATTTCAGCCTTTGTACATTTGCATGTCCAATGCGTTTGTGCCAAATTTCAATATCTACAACAACACCTTTTCCTTTAGCATACATAGCAGCATTCATAGTAGGAATTCCAGCATCCAGAGTAAGCATACGTCCAACTCTACTTCCCTTTGCTACCAACCTGCACTTGACATTGAAGTCTTCTACAAAGCAGCCCTTTGCATTAAATCTGACTTGCAGTCCTTGCTCTACCATTTGACCGACTGACACCAAGTTCTTTGTAATAGATGGCACATGTAATACATCTGAAAGACTCTTTGTCTTACCATCATGCAAGGACAAGGGAACTTTTCCAATATGTGAAATTGGGTGGCATGAATCTTCACCCGTCTGCACATAACCTGCATTTTGCAAATCCTACATCTCTCCAAACCATTCTACATTGCTGGTCATATGATTGGATGCACCTGAATCAATATACCAAACATCATCATGTGTTCCCTTTCCTGTAATAGCATTCAGCATATGCTGCATAACAAACATACGTTCATTTTTGTCTTCATTCTGTCGTGAAGACGATTCATAGTTTCCTTGCTATAACTTACCACTGCAAATATCATCTTTCTTAGCATAACATTGGGCTACAATATGACCTGTTTTGCCACAGTAGTGACACACAATACCAGAGTTGTTAGAACCTCTGTTCTGCCATCCACCTCTTCCTTTAAAGCTCCCCCTGCCTCTAAAGTTACCACGACCTCCTGATACCTGCATATCGCCAAATTGCTGATTCAATCTATTTTGTTGGTTGTCACTACCATGGCCTCTTGAAGAGAACCTGCCACGTCCCCTTCCTGAACTGGAGTAGAAAGCTTATTCACCACTTTTTTCAGATGTCTCACTCTGCATGTTGATCTCTTCAGTGATCATAAGGGAGACCAACTCATCGAAATCTAGAAATGGATTTCTGACATATACGGAAGTTACAAAAGACTTCCAAGCCTTTTCATTGTTAAGTCCACCCAAGGTAGACGACACCAAATCATCATCATCGGGCATTGCATCAATCGCTGCCAAGGCATCTACAATGCTCCTTACCTTCAGTGCATACTCATTGATAGACATCTTCCCTTTCTTCAATGTATTCAACTCTTGCTTGAGTTGAATCTTTTGTGCCTTTGTATTTACGGAAAACATACTTTCAAGTATGGTCCAAGCTGCATATGAATTCTCAGTATTTCTAATATGTCCCAGCATATTATTGTCAATTACTGCAGACAACCAATATATGACCTTCTTGTCTTTTGCATTCCATTCCTTTCGTGCCTTTGTCTCTTCTGCAGTTGGATGATCACTCACCTCTGGCTCCTTTTCTTCACCTAAAATAAACTCGTAGAGACCTTTTCCAATAAGGAAGTTCATGACACGGAACTTCCATGAAGGGTAGTTGTTCTTGTTGAGCTTCTCAATGATGGGGCTTCTACTGTTCTCTGCCATTATCACAAAATTAATACCAAACAGCAAGCAAATCTTCTACAACCCTCGACCTGTAGTGCACAGCAATACACCAGATATCCTTTTTCACTGTCTGCTCAACAATACATGCAATCTGCAACCAGTTTGCAAATAAACCTTGTGTTTACTTGCTAGTAAACACCTTTGAACTTACAGATCTGAAATCTGTAACCTCCTCACCCACTTTCAGTCAATATAGTCGAAGTCACATTGTATCCTAAAACTGTTGTCTGCAACCTTGCGGCTCTAAAACGGGGCCTGAAACGGCCTCAGATGCCCAAAATGACTGCGGGCAAGTCCTAAAGGGCGTATTTGCAAAATATACAGCGCTCTTCACGCACACCAAATCTCACTACAATCTGAGATTTTTACTCGACCCTGCTTCCGATGCCTCCACAGGCACTATCCAAGGGAGAGAGTGGAAGAATGGGAGAGCTTCTTACCCGTGGCTTGCTTGCTCGAAATTTGCTTCTTCTCCTTTGCTTCAGTCTTCGAAATCAGCCTCTCTCAGTGGCGCGGCTCTGATACCATGTCAAGAATCGCGTGGTGGGAGGACTTGCACAAGATACTGCACCGAACACACACAGAATGCACAAGGAGAAGCTCACTCAAGAGACAAGAAGAGAGATGGAGGCCAAAACGTTTTCTTGCTGATTTCTTCTTCTTCTTCCACACGCTTTACAATGTACACAAAGTATAGATAAGATACAACATAAAGGAAAGTGGCCTACTAAGACAAACAATGCATAATGCATAACCGACTACACTAGTCGACTGGTGCTATAACTATGCCAGCTGTAAATAGGTGTAACAACCTGAATATAATAAGTAATGAGTCAGTGGCCATGTGTGAGTCATAATGACCACTGACATGCTAAGTGTGGATGTGTGGACCTATCTAATCGGGTGATCCATCATCAATGTCCGCATGTGTTGAGCTTGTTATCTCAACATACAAGCGGCCGACGTGACTCAAGATGGGATCTCGAGGCCCGTGTACTAGTCTACGGGCGAAACTTGGAGCAGCGATCCTATAGATTGCTGGGATGGCCCTCGGACATGATGTTGGATGTAATTCAGAATTATGATAAATAAAGAACAGATGCTTGAGAAAAAGGAACTTGCTTTACATTGTTTTTGTGTCAGTGCCTAAGTTACGTGAAGGAATTCGTGATTAATTTGTTTAATTAAGGAAGCTGATTTTGCATGTCAAAACGTAATGTGTTAGGTAATTAGATAACTAAAGCAAACTAAGGAAAGTGCGGTGGACATGACTTAGGTCCGTCCTACGGAAAGGTGGTCCCGATTAGCTGGGAACTTTTCTCAAATGATGAGAATATAAGACAATGAAGACCTAGTATCAGTAGATGTAGAATTTTCGATTTATTCTGTTTTAGGGGAAAGGAATGGGACTATGCCGTTTGGCAAAGAGGTTGAGCTTCGCATCCCATTCTCCATGAACCAAGTGCAGCATGAATCCGCATCGACTCTGTTGTTCCTACACAAAGTGGTACAAGTGGAGCTCGACGCTAGCTTTTCCTAGAGACTTTACTGATAGGAAAGGAACCCTGACCTCAGGCCGATCCCAAGTGGGAACGGCTGGACACTTTCGCTCAGGGCAGACTCGGGAAGACCTAGAACACAAACCCTGTGTCATTTTCTGTGAGTGCCAGGCGGAGCCTTCTAGACCCTCCGCCCGATGGGCTACTAAGACATGTCCCACAAGCGGACAAACAGGCACGTTACAGTTGGTATCAGAGCCAATAGTATCAGAGCCAACCAATGGGATCTAAGATTTACAAAGAAACTTAATGGAGGAAAGTAAAGGGAATAAGGGGACAGCCAGGGAAAGGTGAGTGGAATAGTGCAGTGTTTTCTGTTGAAAACATTTCCTTACTCACTTATGGATGATGGGTTGCAGAGTCACGAAGCATGGAACAAATTCTTGGTGTTCCAGGTTATGTTTATGACTGCAATGTGTGCTTTGGAGGCTAGGCATGATGAATATCCTAGACCATATCTACAATCCTTCACCCCTGTACGTGGAACGGAGATGGATGGGAGAATCAGGAATATACTACATAACAGCCCACTGACTTGCATACCTTCAGACCAACTTGAAGAGAATCAAGTAGATGGAGGATTTAAAGATCATGAAGCTGTTCATCTTTGTCGAAGCTCACGCAAACGCAACCCTGCATGTTGGCGGTCGGCAAGTTAAGCAAAACAAGTATGTATATGAAGAAGTGACTCGGGTGATCCCTGCCGACAGAATCAAAGTGCTGGGGCGTTATGAGAAGAACGGGTATCAAAGGAAGGGATACCCCAAGCTTCCTATGACTTATCGATTCCTGAGAATCCATGATCCCACTCCATATTATTACTCAGTCCCTATAGTTGATTGTAACACAATCCTATTTTCCCTAAACTGATGTACTAATCAGCTTGTTCTACTTTCCCAAAATAAATGCACTCAAAGGGCTATACCCTCATGAATGAATAATACTTCTTACTATTTTCTATCCTAATTGTAAATGTTGGCAAAGGAGTTAAGAGATTCAGTCACTTGGCTAAAAGCTGTGCTGTTCATATTAACGTAATATGAGAAATGTTTGATAAGTTTTTAACATAAAGAATCTTATTGCCCAGGCGCAATCCCAAGTGCAGGTTCCAAGTCCGACCCTTGCACTAAGTACAACTGTGATTCAAGATAAGAAGCTCCTTCTCAAACAAATCAAGCCATCTGAATTCGATGGTAAGGGAAGGACTGTTCAAACTGATGCTGAGAGTTAAATCGAGTCCATGGAGAACTATTTTGAGGCAGCAGGAACTACACCTAGTAACCAAGCTATGCTTGCCAAACTTAAACTTACAGGCAAAGCGAGACTTTGGTGGAAATGGTGGTGCAGAGACCAAGGGATCTCGGAAGGGACAGTCACTTGGGAGAAGCTTAAGGAAGCTGTGTGAGGGAGGTATCTCCTACCTGCCTACTGCACACAGAAGATGAACGAATTCTATGAATTGAAGCAGCTTGGACTATCCCTTGATGCATGTTATTCAAAGTTTGTCTCTCTCTTAAAGTACGCGCCACAAATGGATATGACACAACAGGTGTCAAAGTTTTGTGCTGGGTTAAATCCACCCATAAACACCTTCTTAGAATCAATGCACCCAACGGACCTACAAGACGCACTCACTTGAGCTGCACCAATAATACAGGAGATGTAGACCAAGCCAAGGAACGACACGACTTGGCCTTACAGGGATCAGAACAAGGGAATGTATAGGACTCAAGCTAAGAGAGCACAGGGTCAGAATCAGGGACAAAGGAAGAAAGCTAGGACCAATGCTGTCAACAACTTTGTTCTTACACAAGGTAATGGCCGCAATCTTCATCGCTTCCATTGCAACGAGCCTGGACACATCAAGAGGCAGTGTCCCAAGCTTAGCAGAGGACAATGCCAAGGGCCATTCCAAGGAGCCGACCATGGCCAAGGAACCACCATCATGGCCAGAGGGAGAACCTCCAGTGTTGCCAACAAGGAGCTCGGTGATGAAGAAAATCCATCAATGGATGCTAGCATTGAGAGGGAAACGGTTCACGCCGCTCTTCACAAGAAGGTTCCGAATCGCCAATTCTCAGTGATCCAATCTCCATCGGATTATGAAGGTAAAAGATTCAAAATCCTAATCGATTGTGGCATCACACATTCCTTCATTTCACCGATCTGTGCAAAAAGGCTAGGGATAGCCACAATAGACGCACCTACTTTACTTGTGGAATTGGCAAATGATCGTGAGGTCTCTTGTACTAGACAAACTGCTAAGGTGAAATTCCTACTGGGTGGGAAGCCAACTTCGGTGAGATTCAGGGGAATGAACCTAGGTGTCCACGAATGTTTTCTCAGAATGGATTGGCTAATACCCAATGATGCCCACATTCACTGTGGAAAGGGCCAAGTCTCCTTCCGAAATTCTGAAGGGAAACTAGTTACAACTCAAGGAGAGGATGGTAAGCCAAAAATATGGCTGGCAAAAGCAACACGGATAATAAAAGGAGTTAGAAAGGGTCTATCTGTCTATCTGATTAAACTGAATAAGCTAGATCAGAATCAGGAATCTAGGGAAGAACCCTCATGGTTAAAGGAATACGCAGATGTATTTCCTGAAGAGTTGACAAAACTTCCTCCTCAAAGGGAAGTCGACCACGAAATCAAGCTGGCGCCAAGAGCTGCACTAGTCACAAAGAGACTGTATAGGATGTCCACCCCAGAAGCGATTGAACTGAAAGAGCAACTCAAGCAACTGTTAGACCAAGGCTACATCCGTCCTAGCAGTTCGCCATGGGGAGCTCCAGTACTGTTCCAAAGGAAGAAAGATGGAACGCTTCGACTATGCATTGACTACAGAGGGTTGAATCAATCAACCATTAAAAACAAATACCCCATTCCAAGAATAGATGAACTACTTGAGCGTCTTCAAGGTGCGAAGATCTTCTCTAAGATAGATCTTCTCTAAGATAGATGAACTACTTGACTGCCTTCAAGGTGCGAAGATCTTCTCTAAGATAGATCTCAGATCTGGATATTATCAGATAAGGATCAAGGAAGAAGATATCCCGAAGACTGCATTCAGTACAAGGTATGGACACTTTGAATTCCTAGTGATGTTATTCGGGCTGACAAATGATCCTGCTACCTTCAACAGGTTAATGCAGGATATCTTTAGGCCCTATCTTGATGACTTTGTACTTGTCTTCTTTGACGATACCCTAGTCTACTCTAAATAGGAAAAAGATCATGAACCCCAACTTACACAAGCTTTATGCTAAGAATAAGAAGTGTGCATTTTTCAAGCGACAGATTGAATATCTGGGATTCATTGTATCAGCGGAAGGAATTTCAATAGATCCAACCAAGGTCAGAGACATTCTGGAATGGCCAACACCAACTTCTGTCAAAGGAATATGTAGTTTTCTTGGATTGACAGGATGGTATAGGATCTTCATCAAAGATTATGCCTTGATTGCAGCGCCTCTGACTGATCTACTAAAGAAGCAAGTAGCAATTATATGGTCACCTGCCGAACAGACCAGCTTTGACAAGCTAAAGCAAAGCTTAGTATCAGCACCCATCCTAAAACTTTCTGATCTTAGTAAAGAGTTTGAAGTGGTAACTGATGCTAGTGCACTTGCCTTAGGATATGTGCTTATGCAAGAACATCATCCTGTAGCATATTCTTCAAGGAAATTGAAGAGCCATGAAAGGAATTATGCTACCCACAAACTGGAGCTGTTGGCTGTCATCTATGCTCTCAAAATTTGGAGACATTACTTGCTAGGTAACAAATTTTCCTTAGTGACGGACCACAAGAGTCTTAAATGGGTCTTCACCTAGAATGAGCTTAATATGAGGCAACATCGATGGATTGAAGTGCTAGAAGAATATGACTTTGAAATCAAGTACGGGCCTGGAAAACAGAATGTAGTTGCTGATGCACTCAGTCCAAGGCATTCCTAAATTCTCTTATTTTGCAGGATCCATCAACAGCAAGATCTCTAGCCACAAAGGTATCAATGCCAAACAACCCAATTCTTGAGCTAGCTATAGAAGAGGCATGTCATGACCCAATCTATCATAAATTGCTAAGAGAGATCCCCATCAAAGATCAAGACCCGAAGCTAAAGACAAAGTATCAAGAATTCTCTGTCAATAGTGGACTTGTCTACTTTAGGACAAGATTATGTATCCCTGCTAGCCAATCTCTCAAGCAGAAGATACTTTGCGAAGCCCATGACTCCCCTTTCCCAGGACATCCTGGCTATGCCAAGACCTTTAATGCGGTCAGAAAGAGCTATTATTGGGATAGGCTCAAAGGTGACATTCTCAAATATATCACGGAATGTTTGTCTTGTCAACGCATTAAGGCGGAACATGTCAAAAATGCCTAGGAAATTACAACCACTTGACATTCCCCAAATGAAATGGGAATTCATTAGTATGGACTTTGTTGTTGCCCTACCCCAAGTTCAGGGAGGATACAACTCGATTATGGTTGTAGTAGATATGCTCACTAGGGTTGCACATCTCATCCTTGTCAAGACAAACTGTAAAGTCTCAGACATCGCTAGATTATTCATTAAGGAAATATTCAAACTGCATGGGTTACCCAGAAGAATCATTAGTGATCGTGACTCTCTCTTCACATCACACTTCTAGAGGGCTATCTTTGAGGCCATTGGGACTCAACTCTGTTTCAGTATAGCTTACCATCCCCAAACTGATGGTCAAACGGAACGAGTCAACCAAGTCATTGAAGATATGCTTAGGGCATATTGTTGTCACAAACCCAAAAGTTGGATTCAATATTTGCCACTCATTGAGTTTGCCTACAATGCTTCCTACCAACAAAGTATTTAGATGACCCCTTTTCAAGCATTGATTATCCAACCTTGAGGGTAGAAGCTGCATTTGGATGTTGTGATAGGGTACATGCAAGCATTCAATTTTATCAAAGATATGGAAGAGAAAATGTTTCGAGGGGTAGCTCAATCCCTTATTGGCCATTGTTGCCAGTCATTAACGAGAGTTGGAGGTCACTTTTTGACCTTTTAGGGGAAGAAGAGAGAGTGCACTCCACCAATAAGGAAAGGGTCTAGTACATAACCTTTTTTTCAAAAATCATTTTGACATATCTCGTGTCAATTTCAAATTTCCATCTATCCCATTCGTACTCATGTATAACTGCTAAACTAAGCTTATTCACTTCGGTGATGCGCTTGCACATGTGCTCTCGCTCTCTCCCCGCTTCAAGAACCACCCCCTCCCCATGGCATATATGAGATACAATGAACTGAAGGGCTGTGATCTTGAACTTTTTAACATCAAAATTGGAGTAGCTTTATACATTAATATATTATGCCAAAAGCAAAGTTACAAAATACAAGCTTTGATTGGCAAAAATAAGCTTATATTATAGAAACCACTCCCATTTGGAAGATCAAATATAGTGTTGAGGATCAAAAACACATTGAGGCACATTCTCCACACACAATTCACATCTTGATCTATGACTATTATGGGACTCACACAATCTAGTTGGTCATCATACCCACAAGGTCCTCTAATTAGCAAGAAGGGCCTCCATGTAGACAACAAGTTTACGTGTAGATCTATGGACACAAGCCCCAAGTTTATTCTCAATGACACCTTCAATAACACAAACTAGCCTCAAAGGAGAGATATAGATACTTACTATTGGGCTCTTCCATGGTAGCCTTTACCAGCAATATTTTTCAAAGTTACATATATTTGTCTCCACATTGTATAATATAAGACTTCGGTGAAAATCATATAATATAAGACTCCAATGATCCCTATTCTATCATAAGAATTCCAAAGCATTAGCACCAAAATTAAGATAGAAGAAGCTAGCGAACACAAACAAGCAATACTCTTAAGCAATTAGTTACTACTCATGATAGGAAATGAAAATGACTCATACATCACCAATCCTTATGTAAGGAAATCTCATAAAAATCATGGGGTATAATTTTTCAATGCTTTCTAGGGCCCTCGACACTAGCGGATCAAGATAGTATACACAATTATGCAAGGGCAATGGGAGCAAAGTTACAAGCATAGCTATCAAAAATGGGGGGTTAAAAAAGAATATTAAAGAAACATACCCAATGAGATCAAGGATAAAGATATCCAAAAAAAAAACAATAAGAACTTATTGTAGGCTAACGATGATGGAGTCGATCAACAACTCTTCATGAGAATGAGAGAGCACCTGAATGTCAATAATGTCGAGATCAACCCACAACTAATACCCTCTCAAGGATATAATGGCATTTGTGGGAGCCTCTATATCTAACAATGCAGTTGCATACTCACTAGGGATGACATTGAGCTCTCTCAAGACCCCCCTTCTCCGTCAAAAGTGGTGGTGGTTCGCGAGCTCTACTAGGGCCAGCTACAATAGAGGAAGAGGATAGATACTGTGTGGAAGAGGTGGGTGTGGCTGTTGATGGATCTCGATTGGGGGCACTTGAGATTGGGACTTGGGACTCATGGGGCGAGGGTACTTAGGGGGCTAGAGCTAGAGAGCTCAAGCATGGGCTTGGTCTCGTGGGGTTGGTTCTGGGGCTTGGGCTTGGGCTCATGGTCCAAGGGTGCTTGGGCCTAGGGTCAATGGCCTAGGGCTCATGGGATAGGGGCACTTGGGCTTGGAGCTCAATCAAGCTCGTGGGGCTCAAATTGGGCCTAGGGTTTAGGCTTGGGTTGGGGTTGGGGTTTGAGCTCACATGCCTCAATGGACTCATGGGGCTCAACAAGTTGGGTAGGCTTCTAAGGCTCACCGAGATAGGTTGGGATACTACTTGTGCTCCTTGCAAGTTTTGAGGCAGTTTTGGAAGCTTCTAGGCTCAGACTCTTTCCCTATTAGTGCTCTATGTAGGTGTGTGTCTGTCTCATGTCTATTAGGGAATCTCTACCTAGCTCATCGTCAGTGAAGGGGCAGGACAATAAGAGTTTCCCCCTATGATGGTCTATTATCTCCATAGGATTTAGGAGCTTATATGTATTGCATGCACAAGTGGCACAACCTATCAAAATCTCTAAGCATGACCATCATCCTATGGACATAGATTGTGAAAAAATATGTGGCTTCAAAAAATTTGATGAGAAAGTCCTTGAAAATCTCTTGAAATTGGAGAATTGCTGAGATGGTCCATCGCATGTCTATGGCCAATTATCAAAAATTTCCTAGACTAACCTTTAAAAGGATGGTCCATTGCATGTCTATGGCCAACTACCATAGATTTCTTAGACTAACATTTAAAAGGATGAGCATGGTATTATAGGCTACATTGACCTCTCCATCCTATGTAGTTCACTAAGAACCACATGGTGAGCTTGATACCTTCTACGCCTTTTATGGGAGGGAGCCACCATGAACCTTGAGTCATAGACCCTAAAGAGTGACCATGAAGCCACAGAGACTCTTGCATTATATTTATGGACCGGTTGGTGGTGACCCTCTGACAAGGGCACTAAACAAGGGTCACCACTGAGTGATAAAGGCTATCCTTGGGAAAAGAGTAGCCATGAGTCACTTGGTGGTGAGCCTCGATAACAAGGACAGTGGATGAGGGTCACCAACAAGTGATAGAGGCTATGCTTGGGCAAAGGGTAGCCAAAAGCCACTTGACGGTGATTCTCGATGACAAGGACATTGGACAAGGGTCACCACTAAGCAATAGAGGGTGCCCCTAGGCAAAAGGTTACCATAAACCACCTAGTGGTGACCATGGAAGACCATGACACTAGATGAGGGTTACCATCGAGCAATAAAGGTTGAAACTGAGTAAAGGTTGCCATGAACCACTTGGTGGTGACCATCAAAGACCAAAATACTAGAGACAAGGGTCATAATCGAGCAATAGAGGCCACCTCTAGGCAAAGAGTAGCCATACAAACTACTTTGTGGTGACCATCAAAGACTAGGACACTGGATGAAAGTAACTATAGATCGATTAAGGTTGCCCCTAAGCAAAGGGTTGCCACAAACCACTTTGGTGGTAACCATAAAAGACTAGAACATTGGACAAGATTCAAACAAAGTGATAGGTGTTGTCCTAAGGCAAATAGTAGCCACGAATTGCTTGGTGGTAATCATTGAAGACTAGGACACTAAATGAGGGTCACCATTGAGCGATAGAGGCTACTCCTAAGCAAAGGGTTGCCACCACAAACCGCTTTGTGGTAACCATTAAAGACTAGAACATTAGATAAAGGTCACAATCAAGTGATAGAGGCTCCTTGTGGGCAAAAACGGTAGTGAGGAATCTCTTGGTAGTGACTATCAAAGACCAGAACACAAGACAAGGGTCACAATCAAGCGATAGAGGCTACCTTGGGCAAAGGGTAGCCTTGGAGGCAAGAACACTAAACATGTAGTGAATAGGTCACGACAAAATAATACACGGCTTTACCAATCAATAGGTCATGACAAGATTGGCGTTATCATCACAAAGTCACTTCTTTTGGGTGTGTCCTCACAGTATCAACGAGTCCAATGGAGGGTATGAAAGGTTGGCAAACTCATAGCATTGATAGGTTCAATGGGCATAGCGGAGGGCATGAAGGCTCAATAGGCTGGCTAGGTGAGAGTTAGAATAAAGGACCATGGGAATGCAAGACTAAGAAGATAGCCAAATGCTTACGAAGTCCTATTTAATGGAAGAGGACATGCATTAACTATTTTAGGGTGTGGGAGTTGAGTACTTAGTGCTTTTACATTAACATGTTCAAGGTGAGGGGATCAAGTACTAAGAACTTTTGTATTAATAGGAGTTACTTCTAAATGATTAAAGCATTTTTTAAAGTGTTTCTCCCACATGATGTTGTAGAGTTAAAGTATTTTTAACGAAGCAAATAGCAATTTGTATTTAAAAGTACAAAAGATATTGTTGCTAGTATAGAAGGCCCTTACATTACATATTATAACATTAAGTAGATTTTGTACATACAGGGAAATGCTAGGTGCTCCCCCCCATGGGTTCTCACCATTACATTTTGTATCATACATAAAATTAGTTAGACTTTTTAAAAACGTACAAGGGGAATCTGGGATGCATATGAGGAATCTAGGTGGGGGCTATGGGGGAATTAAGGATGAGGGAATTCCAGATGGGAATCCAATATGCATATGGGAAATTTTGAGATGCATATGGGGGAATCTGGGATGCGTATGGGGAAATCTGAGATGTTTGAGCTAAGGGGTCACATATCAACGGCATTGGTATTGGCATCCTAGGCCTATTGAATTTGGGAAAGCTGGCCTTAATCTAGGGCAAAAGAACTGGTTCTATCATGCCATCTAACGCTATCATTTGCATGGTTTTTGGCAAGTTTATCTTGTCGAAGCCTACACAATGTTTCAAATCTCTCCCTTCTGTTTTGCTGGTTGATAGGTCTGGGGTCAAAGTTTTGCACAATCAATGGATTTGGAGGTCTTCCATGCAAGCAGGGGGTGGATATCCATTGCTAAAAGTCCCAAACGTAAGTAAGGTGGGTCGAGACCAAGGCTAAAGTCATCGAGGTATCAATATATAGGGGAGACGTGAGAAGCCTTTCATGCAATGGACCTCAATCTAGAACCTTGGAGGCAGACAACAATCCTTTTTGAGATGAAAGAAATATCACCCCTATTAGTAAATGATGAGCATGAGAGATTGCTGGGGGGCATAGTGTAGAGAGAGTAAGTCTCGTGCTATCTACAAATCTAATATGAGTGATGTGATGCAAGTGAATAATGACATGTATCATCTCCGACCACGAGAAATATCATTGATAGCTAAGTTTATAGAAATACAAAAGATGCCAAAAATAGAAAAAATAGTAGTCAAAATTAGGCCTTGTCAATCTTCACAAGGCATGACCAAGAGTTTCAAGGATGCAACCAAGAGTGTTGGTCACTACCACTATTGTCGATATGATGATGTGATGGGAGCAAGAGAGCATGTGGATCAACCACATGGTGGAAAAAAAATGTAATAAAAAGTATTACAAGATGATAATCCCAAGACCCCCCTCCTCAAACGAAAAAGAAGACAAAAGCCTAGAAAAGTGTCCCTTCCATTAATTCCAAATTTTAAAACCAAGGGACTAGCCACGTAATTAAAAGGGATAATCACATTAACTCCATGGAGGGGCTATTGATTGTACATGTGTATTTTTCACTGTCAAGGATTGCTCAAAAAGGATTTAGGATTCAAAACTTCAATAAGATGCTCTCTTCTACTACATTCATGCTCCACTACTCTTTGGAACTCCTTTGATCATGCCTGCTCTCTTGATCCCTCTTGTATCTACTCTCATCTAGCTCTTGCTTCACCCCTACTCTCTTGTCATTGCAATAGAGGTATAGCATATCAAGGATCTCCAACAACCCATCAATGGACCACAACTCTTTGCGTGAGGTGCCATCCAATAATGCAAAATGTGTGGGATATTTCAAACTTCATACTATTTCTAAACAAACCGAATAGCAACTTCATACATCTAGATGCTCATCAAAGGGACGTATAGTTTTCTAAAGGGGATGCCCTCAATGGCAGTTTAGGATAGGCTAGTGCTCATAGAAAACCATCCTTTAGCATATTTCTCCCATGCAAGATTTTCAAAAAACTAGTTGAAATCGAGGGTCATCTTGATGAAAATCGAATGCCACCACCATGCAAGGGAGGCCAATCCCTCTTTGCAGAGAGAGCCTGTATTGCTTGATAGCAACCCTCGTGTACAATGAAGCCCACATGGATCACCACCATGCAAGGGAGGGCCCTCCCTCTTGCAAAGATAGCTCATATTGCTTGGTAGTGACTCTCGTGTGATGTGAAGCATGCATGGGTTACCACCAACAAGCAAGGGAGGGCTCTCTACTTCTGTAGAGAGCCAGTATTGTTGCTTGGTTGCAACCCTCATGTGGTGTGAAGTCTACATGGGTCACCACCAAGCAAGGAAGGTCCCCGTGCTTGCAAAGAGAGCCCATATCACTTGTTGGTAACAAGCCTCATGTGTTGTGAATATAACATCAGTCACCACCAAAGCAAGGGAGGCCTCTACCTCTTGCCAAGAGAGCTCATATTGCTTTGTAGCCACCCTTGTGTGTTGTGAAGCCCGCATGGGTCACCACCAGGTGAGGAAGGGTCCCCTCCTTGCAAAAAGAGCACATATCACCTAGTAGCAACCCTCATGTGTGGTGAAGCATGCACAAGCCACCACCAAGCGAGAGGGAGACCCCTCCCTCTTGTGAAGAGAGCCCATATCCTTGGTGGTGATCCTCGTGTATGGTGAATCTCTTCAGTGTCAGTAACAAGAAAGGGAGCTGCCTCCCTCTTGCAAAAACAGCCCATATTGCTTGGTAGCAACCCCCTCATGGTGCAATAAAGTCCACACATGTCACCTATAAGCAATGGAGGCCCCTCCCTCTTGTGGACAGATCATGTATCACTTGGTAGCAATCCTCATGTGTAGTGAAGCCCTCACAAGTCACCACCAAGTAAAGGATACACCTCCCTCTTGTGGAGAGAGCCCATATTGCTTAGTAGCAACCCTCATATGTGGTAAAGCCTACACAAGTCACCACCAAGAAATGGAGACCCCTCTCTCTCAAAGAAATCATGTATCACTTAGTAGTGACCATTTTGTTGGTGAAGCCCGCATGGGTCACTACCAAGCAAGGAAGACTCGTCCTTCATGCAGAGAGACCCATATCTCTTAGTAGTTATCCTTTTTGTTTATTCTCTCTTTTATGAATAGGAAACAATATGAAGTATGAGATAGAGTTCGAAGATAACATGGAAAAAACCCCTGATGAGAAGATTTTTATGTTTCTCCACAATGTGCATGCTCTTTCCCATGCTCATGAGTTATCCTATATGTTTTACTTTTCCATTTGAGAAATTTTTCTGTTCCTGTATGAATGTGCTAAGTGTGCACATGGAAGAATACCAAAGAATGACTTCAAGTGGCATAGTGAACATAGAGGCATAGGAATATGTTCACACTCATGAGTTGCAAAGAGAAATCTAGCCAAGGTGCTAGATAAATTACTTGGCAATGTACACAACGATACAAAGAACTTCCCAATACACTCAAAGAGATATCATCTTCTACAATCTCCCTTTGCATTTCTTTGCTATTTGCATCTTTTAGGGGATGAGAATGACTCAAAGGGGCTTCACAAGGATAGCATGCTAAAAATAGAAGATAGCCTACCATTACAATTAGAGAGATTGAAGATGTGGATGAGATTAAGCGAGGGTGGAGGTTTCTCTATAGAGTTTTGATCGACCCCTAGCTACCCTTGATGACCTAGAGTGTATACAATCGATCAATGCATGTGAGGAAGGAAGCCTATCCATCTCATGACTACCTACATTTTCTATTTCAAATGGCCAAGACTATCTATTATTTGGCCAATATAATGGATTCACTAGATATTGATGAGGACTATAGTCTCACTGCCTTAGCATAGTTTAGTGAGGTTGACTCAAGATGGGCAATGGACGAGGCAGATCTACATCTCTTGGCTAATTTTGCAATTGAATATGCAAAGTGTATTATGGTCAAGTCGATACTCGAAAGCGTTGAAGATGAGGCTAGGACTTATGATCGGCAGCAATCACCTACTATTGAAGAAGTAAGAGTTGCAGTAATTGAAAGGCTCAACCTAGGAAACATGGGAAAGTATGAGACGTCAGATTCTATGCATGAGAATGGGAGTAGCACAATCCCGTTGTGGATGCCATGTTTGCTTAACGGCTATGAAAATGAACCAGTATTTAGTTGATGCTCTCCTTGTTCTTGGTTAATGATAGTTCTTAGTCTTATTTCTCAAGAATGCATCCTTGCAACCAGGTCCTTGTGTGTACAACGATGACTTTCTTACTCATGTAGGGGGCTCAAGGACATCGACCACCTTACTCATGTTTTCGTAAGGTATGGATTTTTTGTAAGGTATGGTGGTTGATGTTTAAGAGATTTGTAGTAAGGTATGGATTTTTTGAATAGAGATTAGCATATGAGTTCCTTTTTCTGGGATTTCCATGGAAGCCCAAAAACCTTTTTGGCCTTAACTCCACCTATTGAGGATTTCCTAGGAACACTATTCCCGTTTAGATCTCTGAGGATCTACTTCAATCATAGCATTGCTGCCGTAGAGACCAATGTCTAATAGAACCTTCTCAATAGCCCTAATAGCATCATCCTTGGCCTTTTGGGCTTGTAGTTTCCATGCAATTTCAATGTGCAGGTGCACAATTTACTCTTCTATTCTACACAAAGCATGCAATGTACACATATTGGCATTTAATAAAGATGTATCTAGAACTGCTTGAAAGTTTGGATCTTTAGTGTGTCTATTAGGTGCCTTATTCTAACTAGCAACATTATACTCCTTGGTCATGGCCATATAGTAAATGCAAGGACTCTTAGAAGTTGCATCTCTTGACATGTTATACATGCACTTCAATGTCTTTAAAATGCAGTCATGTGCCACTCCACTTTATATTGTCCAAAGCCTTCAACACTTAGTTCATTCCCTACATAAGCATTGATCAACTCAGATCTAGAAGTTTGTTGAAACACCCAATGCGACATGTCAAAACCTTTTGTGTCAACCTGAGATGCTCCAACTACCAAATGTATTGCTGTGATTACACATTGAAGTGCACTAAGCCCTCTATGGCTTCATCACCCTTGCTACCTAGCTAAAGAGCCCTATTCATTAGAGTGATAGAAACTCTCTCCATCTTCTTACCCTTTACAATCTTTGTTTCATCCAGCTTGATAACAAAAGTAGCAATCTCATTTACTATTGTATGCTCTAGCTTGTAAAACCTAATCATGACTCTCTGCAAACTTCCTAGGTCAAAGAATATGTTGTTATAACTTTCAAACTTTAGCACTCCCTTCTTTGTAGGATAGTTATCTATGATGTGACGTGCTAACCAAGGACTTCCAAGACTCTCTAGTTGATGTTGCATCTTGTGGTTGAGCTGAGGATAGCTTTGAAAGCAAAGAACCCTTTACCCTTTTCTTCTTCAATGTCTCTTGCATGACTTTGAACTGTTGAGTATAGCTTTGCCTACTAATCCCCAATTTTTCTAGGGTCCTTTGGATGTCCTCTTTATCCAAGCAAGACCTTTGTAGGAACTTTTCAATGCATTGTTCCTTGGTCTTCCTAAACCTCTTCTCAACCAACATTTTTCCTATAGCTTTGGAAGGAATGATGTTGTTTTACACTTGCGATGCTCCCTCCATGTTCCTCATTGCTTAGTTCGGATGGAGAATGGCCTTGTTGGTAATAGCAAAAACGACATCACACATATGAGAATGAATTTGTAATGCATCCATAGAATGCTCCTAAAACACAATAGAAGAATACAACTAGTTTAGCATGAGTGATCAACTATTTGTCAAGATTGTGGGAGAGAAGGAAGGAGTCTCGCTTGAAGCTTTCTTGCTTGCACAATGGGGGAAGACACACAAGGGTGGAGGCTGAAAACAGTTTTCCTCTTCTTAGTTTTTGTAAGCCAAAAGAACTCAAGTACAAAGAAATAGAAGAACCCTATATATGGGTCTCAAACCAAACTCAACTAACTAAGGTGGCATACTAACTGAGCCACGAACTAGAGTAGATAAGGATAGCTATCATGTAGCTATTATTCATGGGCGGTGTACCAACCGCGTCTGCAACTGACAAGTCGGTGACATAAATATACAACGGTCACCCTGGCGTATCACGAGTGGAGCTCGATATCTCAACACTCCCCCTCGAGCTCAATCCCAATTCCTGCACACCAAGCAGGTCTCTGAACTTGCGCAACTTCTCTGCGCCCAATGCCTTCGTGAATATGTCAGCTACCTGATCCTCTGTGCTGACATAAACTAGATCAATAAGACCTAGTAAAACCCTCTCTCGCACATAGTGATAATGCACCTCAATGTGCTTTGTTCTAGCATGATAGACTGGGTTATTTGCCAAGTGTATACTACTCATGTTGTCACAATAAATGACAACTGGCCCATCTGTAGACTGATGCATATCATAAAGTAGCTTATGCAACCAAGCTACCTCACATGCAGCCATTGCTGCACCCCTGTACTCAGCCTCTGTGCTCGACAAGGCAACTGTAGGCTGTTTCTTGCTGCTCCAAGTGACTGCAGCACTCCCAAAAGAGAATACATATCCACTGGTAGATCGTCTATCAGAAATACTACCAGCCCAATCAGCATCAGTGTATCCATGCAACTGTATCTGAACCCCAGTCTCATAAAATAGTCCATACTGCAATGTGGACTTCACATACCTAAGTATGCGTCTAGCCGCATCCAAATGTGGTTTCCTTGGAGCCTGCATAAACTGACTTACCAATCCAACAGCATAGCTCAAATCTGGCCTGGTAATAGTCATATAAATCAAACTTCCTACTATGCGTCTGTACATAGTAGGGTCTTCTAGAAGCTCACCTGCATCTGTGCTCAGCTTCACATTTTGCTCCAAAGGAACTGAAATAGGCTTACAGCCTGTCATCCCATATTTGGACAGCATGTCCAATCCATACTGCCTCTGCAAGAGCTGTATCCCACTTGGTGATCTAATCACCTCAATGCCCAAGAAATAACGCAGCTCTCCCAAATCCTTCATCTCAAACTTCTGCTTCAATAGCATTTTCACATGAAGGATATCTTCATCACTGTCACCTGTCATAATCAAATCATCAACATAAATGACAAGCAGCATAATACCTTTCTCTGTTTTTCTCACATAAAGTGAGAAATCTGCCTTGGAAATCTGAAAGCCAATAGTGACAAGATACTGTCCTATCTTGTCAGACCATGCTCTAGGTGCTTGCTTCAAGCCATACAAGGCTTTCTTCAACCTACAAACAAACTCAGGATGAACAGCATGCACATAACCTGGTGGCTGCTCCATATAGACCTCTTCTTGCAAATCACCATGCAAGAAGGCATTCTTTACATCCATCTGATGTAAAGACCATCCCTTTGATGCAGCCATAGCAATGACTGCTCTTACGGTTGCCATCCTTGCAACCGGACTAAATGTTTCTTCATAGTCAATGCCATATGTTTGTGCATACCCCTTGACTACTAATCTTGCCTTGTATCTGTTCACAGAACCATCAGCATTGTGCTTCACCTTATAAACCCACTTACAGCCAATTGCATTCTTACCTTTAGGCAAAGGTACTAACTCCCATGTAGCATTTGCTTCCAAGGCATCCATTTCTTCATCCATGGCTTTCTCCCATTTTTCTTTTCCCATGGCTTGCTCAAAAGAAGTGGGTTCTGGTTCCTGTATCACCTTGACCATATATGCATAGTGAATGGCTGTAAATCCATCATATTTCAGCCTATCCACAGGATACCTAGCTCTCGTAGACCTGCGCAAAGTAGGTTCACTCCCAGGTGCTCTCAAAACATCCCTGGTCTTCCTTACTCCAGGTGTAACAATAGAAGGAATACCCAACTCATCATCAATGCTCTGCTCTGAGCCACTGGATTCACCATCCACATAAGAGTGACCTGCATTCACATCAAACATGGGCTGATCAACTTTCTCTTTTCCTTTTCGTGATACCTGCATACCACTATCTGCATTGCTTTGAGAAGAATCTCCTGATCTCAATCTGCCTGTCCATGGCGAAGAATGTGAACCACTGCTAGAGGACGCTCCAGGTCCACTAATATTTTGTGACTGCTGCTGTGAATTTTGTGCAGCATTACCATTTTGTGCATCTACATCATCAATCACATTTACTGGTTTATACCAGCTACTCATCTCATCAAAAACAACATCTCTGCTCACTGTAAACTTACGAGTAGAAGGGTTATAGCATCTATACCCTTTTTGCTGCAGAGAGTAACCAATAAAGATGCACTTCTCAGCTTTTGGATCCAACTTGGATCTCAGCTCATCTGGCACATGTACATAGGCAATGCAACCAAAAATTTTCAAATGAGAAATATCTGGTTTCCTACCAGTATACCTCTCCTCTGGAGTCATTCCATGTATTGCTGCAGTGGGAGTCCTGTTCATTATGTAGACTGCTGTAGCAACTGCTTCAGCCCAATAAAAATCTGGCAAGTCTTTTTCATTGAGCATGGCACGAGATACCTCTCCAATATGCCTGTTTTTCCTTTCTGCAATTCCATTTTGTTGTGGGGTATAACTGCATGAATATTGCTGCTTTATGCCATGCTCCCGCAAGAACTTTGCAAACTCATTTGAGAGGTACTCTCCCCCTCCATCTGACCTCAGGCATTTTATTTGCAGACCTGTTTCTTTTTCAGCCATAGCTTTAAGGGTTTTGAAATGCCCAAAAACTTCACTTTTCTTTTTCATAAAATACACCCAAACTTTTCTGCTATAGTCATCAATAAAAGTGACAAAATAATGACAGCCTCCAAGAGATGCAGCTTTAGTAGTCCACACATCAGAGTGGATTAATTCCAATGGCTTCTCACTCTCTTGAACATGTCTAGGAAATGGTTTCCTTGCATGTTTTCCAAACTGACAGGCTTCACATACCTTATGCATTTCTGCAACCTTGAATTTGGGCAATCCTGCAACAATATTTTGGGCCTGCATTGATTTAAGTCGCTGTACATTAACATGACCAATGCGTTTATGCCAGATATCAATATCTGCAACTACACCGGTCCCATGTGCAAACATTGCTGCACTCAATTCAGACATGTCTGCATCCAATGTAAACATTCTGCCCTTCTTCTTTCCTTTTGCTATCAAGCGACCTTTATTTTTCATATCCTCAACAAAGCATCCATGAGGATTAAATCTGACCTGCAAGCCCTATTCAACCATTTGACCAACTGAAACCAGATTCTTGGTGATATTCGGGACATGAAATACATAGGACAGGTATTTCTTTTTCCCACCCTGCATAGACAAGGGAATTTTTCCAATCTGCACAATAGGATGTGCAGTATCATCACCAGTCTCCACAAATCCTGGTTTTTCCATTTTCTTTGCATCCTCCATCCATTCTGCATGACCTGTCATGTGGTTTGATGCACCTGAGTCAACATACCATACATCATTGCTTTCTTCTGCACTTGTCATAGAATTGTTCATGTGCTGCACCATGAACAAATGCTCATTTCTGTCATCACCCTGTCTACTAGAAGATGCATAATTCCCTTGTTGCAGTTTTCCATTCATGATGTCATTCTGCTTTTTATAGCAGTCTTTAGCCATATGACCCATTTTACCACAGTAGTAGCATTCAACATTACTGTTTGCATTTTGGCCTCTTTGCCATCCACCACGACCTCTTTGGCTCCCCCTGCCTCTAGAGTTACCACGTCCTCCTCCATAGGACTGGTTTTCTTGAGTTTGCTGCATATTCTGATTTCTGCCACGGCCTCCAAATCGGCCTCCTCTACCTCTGCCTCTACCTCTTCCAGCATTTGAGTAGAAGACAGCTTCTTTTGAAGTTCCTCCTGAAGAAGATGCACCACCATTTCTCTGTTCCTCAGAAATTAGAAGAGCAATCAACTCCTCAAAATCAGGAAATCTTTCACGAACTGAAATGGATGTCCGAAACTGTGCATAATCCTTTCCTAGACCATTCAAGGTTACGGAAACTAAATCATCATCTTCCACTGGCGACCCAATGGAAGCAAGTGCATCTGCAATCTTCTTCACCTTCATGTGGTAGTCGTTGATGCTCATACTTTCTCTTTGCACATTATGCAACTCTTGCTTGAGCTGCATTTTCCTGGCTTGCGTATTTGTGCTATACATTTTTGACAAAGTATCCCATGCCTCCTTTGGCGTACTTGCATCCTGAATATGCACAATCATAGAGTCTGAAATACTGATAGACAGCCAATACATAACTTTCCTGGCTCTCTCATGCCATGTTTTAAATGCCTGCATTTGTTGTTGATTGGGAACATCAGGAAGAACTGGTTCTTCTTCATTTCCTGCAACAAATTCCCAATATCCTTTTCCCATAAGGAAATTCGTCATTCTAAACTTCCATGCCTGGAAGTTGTTCTTGTCAAGCTTTTCAGTGACAATCTGTGAAAGAGAATCAGACGCCATTACAGAATACTGCAAGAAATTCTGTCACTGCAAAAAACACAGCTTCACCCTCACAAGGGCAAATCTGCAAAACTGGCGAAAGTGGTATTTGACCACATAGTCACTTCCTAGTGACGATTTTGCATAAACAGGAACCAAGGATGATTCTGAAACTCCCAATGTCTCTGTGCACAAGCATACGATGCAATTTCTACAGTAACTTTTCACCGACCTGTAGAACAGTGGTCGCACAGCATAAAACTGAGCCTTTTCTTGAGTGCGTGCAGAAAACTTCCGTTTGCAAAACAGGCCCCGAAATGGCCTCAAATCAAAAAAACAAGGTCGCCCATGGCTAAAGCCCTCTCCCGCAGCATATACTGCCCTCTTGCTTCACCGCGAAGGGCGTCTCAACCTGAGACAATGCACTCCTGCAATTTCCGGCTGTGCTACCTGCAGAGATCTGCTCCCAAAACAGGAAATGAAAGCAACACTGCTCCTCTTACCAGACCACCGCGAGCTTGGCTTGCTTTCTTGAGCTCCTTACCACGAACAAGGCTCTGATACCATGTCAAGATTGTGGGAGAGAAGGAAGGAGTCTCGCTTGAAGCTTTCTTGCTTGCACAATGGGGGAAGACACACAAGGGTGGAGGCTGAAAACAGTTTTCCTCTTCTTAGTTTTTGTAAGCCAAAAGAACTCAAGTACAAAGAAATAGAAGAACCCTATATATGGGTCTCAAACCAAACTCAACTAACTAAGGTGGCATACTAACTGAGCCACGAACTAGAGTAGATAAGGATAGCTATCATGTAGCTATTATTCATGGGCGGTGTACCAACCACGTCTGCAACTGACAAGTCGGTGACATAAATATACAACGGTCACCCTGGCGTATCACGAGTGGAGCTCGATATCTCAACACTATTACCATACTAATGTTATTCTTCTCCTACAACCTCCACTCCTAAGTTTGAGTATCTCCATATTCTTCAGACTCTACCTTTCATGTGATCAAAGCACTATTTCCTTTCATCTAGCTACACTTAGTTGGGTTTTGAGACTTCTTATTTTTCATCGGCTCTCCTCTAGTTGTTTCCTCATTGTATCTATTTCCTAGCATAACCATTGGTTCTCTAGCTTTAAACTATTGAAATGGTCTACTAGATTCTGAGTATACACTAGAAGCCCTTGATGCCCATCTCCAACAAACCTTAGTAATGAGAAACAGGAAGAAAATGGAGGGGTGCTTCTTATCATTGCATACACGGGATACAACTTGCCATCAATCTATAAATTGATGTTCATTTTGGCCTTTGATCTCATTACTTTCAACTCTGGTCATGCACTCAATGTGTGACTAGACACCTTATTTCTATTGTGAACAAGTGCATACTCATCATCCAGATCAATATTAAGGTTGTATGGACATTTATTGTTATCCATTCTTGCAATCAAGCTAACAAGAGCTGATCCAAGACTGCAATGGAAGTGGTTTCGAAGGATAAGAGGTGATAAAGATTTTTTTTCAACAATGTTTTCTATAAATTACATTGCACTTTCTCTCTCCTCAATTTCTTATAGGGCCAAAAAGTGACCTCAAATCTCCCCTAATGTAGGAGAGTCTTGAAAGCAAGTGAGGAGTCATGGTTCATAATTGCATTGTTGTTATAACATGCATAGACTTTTTTGTTTACAATAATATGATTTCTGGCATAAAGCTGGCATACTACCTCATCACTTTCAAATTCAAACTTTGATGTGACATATATTTAGATGACATTGGAGATAGAGATGTTTGTTTTCCTATCCACCTATAATAATAGCCACAATGTTTGCATTGGCTCATAGAATAGTAGAATTCCTAGTTCATACGATTATTCTTTATAGTAATTTGGGTGTGTTATGTTTTTGCATTGCAAAGTATGAGTTGTTATCAAAAGGTTGTGATGTAGTATCCTCTTATATCTATATACTAGAAGCTCCACACAATTTTCACATTCCCTTGTTGTGCGAAAGTTGATGTGAACATGGTGATTTGAAATAAATTAGCTTGATTGCTAATGTTCAAACTAAGAAAAATTGGAATTTATGTGCCTTCTTTTATGTACATGGTGCTAGGACACATGCATTTGATAACCAGCACCATATCTATGCAAATAAAAAACTAACTTAATTCAAAGATTGGAATTGAAGCCTATTTAGAGTCACGGGACATTAGTAAGCATCATGTTTACAATTCGTTTGAGTGGATGCAAAAGGCAATAGTAGCTTGTTTAAGCATGCAATTTTTCCAAAATAGTGTCATAGGAAAAGTGCAACAAGATGAAGCATGGATGTCCTCTCAAAGATGATAAATAAAGTTGAAGGGACAATAGAGGGACCAATGGAAGAAGTTTCCTACAAGGGGTCCAAATGCATATTTATCCAGCACTAGAATGTTGCAGACAATTTAGTTTCATGAGAACTAAGCTACATGCTAGACAAATTGTAGTGATTTTCCCATACGTGACATAGGTCCAATGGAAGCTAATGAAGCATGAATTACAACATCAGTAGAAGTATGATGTTTGTGTTAAAGGGATCATATCCCATATGTAAACTAAATTGCAACAAACATCTCCCACTCCTATATGTTGTGATGATATTTTGGGAAGGGTGCATCCAAGGTTGATGACTGTGATACATTTGATGAAGTCGTATGTTTATCAAATAGCATCAGAAATGATTTGTCAATTTTCATGTAAAGTGTGTTAGGCCAATTGTCTTTAACAACAATTACCAAGTCCATGTGCTTAAAATTCTATCAAAATACAAAAGTTTGAAATTAAGCATACTCAAGCTCATATCATCTCCCAATCCCATATGTTGTGATGATGTTTTGGGAAAGATGCATCCAAGCTTGATGATGATTGTGAGACATTTGATAAAATCCTATGTTTATCAAAATAGCATTGAAAATGATTTATTGGTTTTTGTGTAAAATGTGTCAAGCCAATTTTCTTTAGCAACAATCAGTAGGTCCATCTGCTTGAAATTCCATCAAAATACAAAATTTTGAAAATAGTCATAGTCGAGCACATATTGCTATGCTGCTCATATTCTAGACCATTCTTTGTAATTGTTGCAAAAGACAACAATACCTTCTATAAATAGTGCTGCCATTTCCAAATATGTGTTGTACAAACAATGCAAGATAACAAAAGAATATCATCATCTAAAGGATAAGAATAAAACATTCAATGATGCAATCCAGAGTGATGAAATCAAATCAATGCAAAGGCTTTAAGGGCATTCATGTGAAGCACTTGAAAGTTGTATGCAATTTGGAGTCATAGAAACTAATCCAGATGCTAGATAATTTACCACCATCTTCAATTGACAAGAAAATGGACACAAAGATAACTTCAACTTTGAAACAAAAAACATGTAAATGTTGCATTTTAATCTTATGCTATTATTGGTCAGACAAAAATCACTGCAAATCCCATCAATGTAGAGGTGGGGTATTCTCTTACATATATTTGTCTCCCCTCATAATGTTGGTATACTCCATGATACTATTTCTCACCATCTCTCCCTCCTTGCATTGTGCTATCGTGAATACCTCATCTTGCTAGTCAAAGTAGTGCATATGCGGGTTATCTATCAAAGTTTCATTTAGATCTACTTAATCTACAACCCCTACATCTTCCTCCTCATGGTCTATTGGAATATTATGAAGAATACAACATGTGTTTATAATCTTGGGCAACGAACACAAATCAAGATTCTATATTGTCTTACCAAGATAAATCCATGAGTGTTTCAGCTTTCCAAATACATGCTCCACCATGATTTTGGTAGATTATTGCATGTATTTGTAGCTTCATTGGTCATCACTAGTCAACTCATCCATATGAAAAGGTGTTATAAGCCTTGGAAGAAGAGAGTAACCACCATCACCAACTATGTATTCTCTAATACATAGATCTCCAAACTTGAAGGATGCATCAAACAATCTCCTCTAGCTATGCCAAATCTTGAAGAAAGTGATGTTATGCAAAACTCTAGAATCGTGAGCGGATCCAAGCCATCCTATGCTGACATTAAAGAAATGCATACCAGAGTCAACAATTCCCTGCACGATCATGCTGCAAGAACATTACCAATTGTACCAATTTGCACTACTTTCCATTTGCAACAAGTCCAAGGGTGGCATCTATTGAAAATTATGCAATCACACTCCTATGATAGCCTCATTCTATGCAGCACTAAGGCAAGGGACATGCAATAGCCTAGAAGAACTACATTGTATCCCAAAGGCATAGTGAGGAAAAGTGGTACCATCATGGGACTATAAAAGAATGTGCTTGACAATCATTTGAGAAGAACGTATAGTACTTTGTACTTTCAATCTTGTCCATGTCCACTTAAGATTGTGTTTATGAGTCCAAGTTAATTACTCTTGGGACCTAATTCACTTGAGTAATACTCTAAGGCATCATGCTTCTTGTCCATAAATTCCAATCACCATAGCTAAACCTTGCTCAAGGATTTGTGTTTCTCAACATGGTATCAGAGCCATGGTGAGCATGGTTCATCTCAGCTCACTACTCCTCCAACTCCCCATGACCTTTGGTCAGCTTAGCTACATAGGATGACTTCAATTCTCACTCCATTTTCACTCTACCTCTTAACTACCATAGCCAACCACAGCACTTGCTCTCTTGGACCTCTTAGATCTCTTCAACCATGCCATATCTTAACTAGATTTCTTTTGGGGAGTTATTTCTTGACTCGGACTGCTTTAGGCTGGCGCCTCAACCCTTAACGTTGCTCATTCTCATGCCCAAGTTTGTGTTTTTTCTCAATCACTGCCCAAATTGCACCCTTGACTAGTTATACAGCATGAACAAGCCGTGATCCATCTTGTGGCCATAGGGCATTGTATCTAAGCTCCCTCCTCACCATAAATTATCCCGAATTGTGCACTCCTCGAGCTACTAGAATGAAAAAACTAGTCATTGCAGAAAACGCTACCTTGGCAACCATAGTTGTTTTCACCAAAGCTTATAAATCCCTTCATTTTCTTACTTCTCCTGGCTCAACCAAGTCATTGCCACTCTAATTCACTATAGCACTCAATCTCTAGCAATATTTACGCTTCAAATTAGCAAGGAGGGGAGAAATCAACAACAACATCAAGCAACAACAATATCAAGCTTCAAGCATAGTGTCTTTTTATAACTCATTCAATGTTGTTTAATACTAATAACTCTTGTGTCCCTTTAGACAATCCTTGTCAACTCATTTGCTAGTCTGATCTAATATATTTGATACTAATTTGCTACTGCTCCTGCCATCTAGTATGGGCAAAGATTCATCGTCGTGCCACTTCAAAGGAACAAGTTTCCACACATGGAAGACAAGGATAAAGCTAATGGACAAGAGAAGAAACCCGGAGATGCTGCTCTTGTAGCAATATGGAAAAAGAGTGTGTTGGGGGTAAAGGCGCCTCTGCCTAGCCACCCGTGTATTACTACACTAACAGTACCCACCATTACACACTCCAGATGGCGAACGCCCGTCATAGTCACTTTATTCTTTATTCTTTTAGTGATAGTTTGAATAAAGGAAGGCCCGGTCACACATTGTGACTGTTGGAGTTCCCATTTGGTCTATCTCTCTTTCTTGCTCTTGCTCTCCCGCCATAGCTCTTCCAAGCAAGCTTTGATTATTCTCACCTTTCAACTAGTATCAGAGCATGGATTCATGATTACTCAAGCTTGGTGCGTGGAGTCTTCAATTTGCTATTGAATCCCTACATTCATTGGGGTCTCCTTCCCGAGCCATGACTTCTTCCACCTAGGTATGTTCATATGCTTCCATTTCTTCTCAGCTTGCACCAGCCTCGAATAGGCTCAGTCTGCCACTTGAATGGGCTTCTTTGAGCATCATTGGTGCCCCCCATATGCCCCATAACCCTCAACACATGCAACAGTAAACCCAATAGCAATTGGCGTGTTTGCACCTATTTGGGCTACTGCCTCTCCTGTCAAAATTCCTCACTTCCAGGCTCCCCTACATCTTGGCAATGGTCTTTGGCACCTTGGCAATGATTGCTATCCACCCTAGCATTCATCCTTTGGATTTGAGCTTCGTTTTGACATGTTGAGCTTCAACCCTTGACTGTGGAAATAGGGCAGATTGTTGTTATACTTCCAGGACATCATGTTTTGTTATGCCTATGGCTTGTATTATGCTACGAGGATGCTATCATTGTGGCTGGACTTTATGTTGATGCTTTGGAGAACTTTTGGGATGCTTTGAGCCATTGACAGCTCATTTTTCATAGGATTTATGGCTGTATACAGTTCTTGACAGCAAACATTTATAGGGGAGTTTATGCCTAATGCCTAGGGATATGGTTTGGGAGCTTTATGATGTACCCATGTATGTGGAGTATGCCACATGTTGCCTTTGCCTTGGATATTGATTTGAGCTTAGATTGAGCACTGTTTAGCTTAGTTTTGGATAGTGATTTCAAGCTATTTACAACAAGGTTTTGAACTGTCTACACCGTTTTGGACTGCAGTATGGCATCTTCTACTGATAGTGCTATCTTTAACATCACTAAGCTTGATGGTACGAATTATGCCTACTAGAAGAGCCAAGTTTGGCAGGTATTCGTGCAGAAATCGCAGATAAAACCACTAAGGATGCATGGCGAGCAACCTGAAACTATGACTGATGACGAATGGGATGAGCTTGATGAGTTATGCAAGTCCACCCTCATCTTGTCTCTCACTGAACATGTGCATTAAAATGTGGTTGAGCAAGCACAGAGTGCTTGGTAGCTTTGGGATAAAATTAAGAACCTCTATGACAAGAAAAGTCTAGTAAGTCATATGTATTGGCACTGAAGTGGCTTATGGACCTACGCATGAAGGAGAATATGCCAATGTCTACTCATTTGAGCCAGTTCCATGCTATTCTCAAGAACTTGACTTTGCAGGGCATTACCTTTAATGATGAGGTTACTCCATTGTTTTTTCTTGGGGCTCTGAGTGAGTCATGGGATGTATTCCGCGCTGCCTTATGTGCTCCTACTACTATTTTGAACTTGCTTGATGTAGAGAGTGCTCTTCTACAGGAAGAGATCAACCGTAAGAACTTGGATGCCTCTTGTGTGTCACATGCTTTGACTATTAGAGGCAGAGATGGTAATGGAAAGAATGATTGTGGGTATGAATGTGGCAGAGACTCATAGAAGTCTAGGTCTAAGTCATGTAGTAAGTCACATAGCAAGTCTCGTGGAAGAAATGCTAACGTGATATGTCATCATTGCGGCAAGAAGGGTCACATACGCCCAAAGTGTCATGAGTTCCGCAATGAGAAGCACAAAGAGAAGGGGAAAGACAAAGTATAGGAAAAATCCTCTGATCGCAGCATTATGTCTGAGAAATCCAGTATGAAAATCGAGGAGATAAATGTCATGCAGACTGATGACTCTGATGGGGAGTACATACTTGCAACTAGTTCTTGTGATGCTACGCCATTGACCGAGGCTCACTCTATGTATGCAAAGTGCTCGCTTTTGGACTCTGGTGCTTCATTTCATGTTACACCATGCCGTGAGTGGTTTCACTCCTACCGCAGTCTTTGGATTAGTTCGCTTGTTGGGTGATGACAGGTCACTTGCTATTATTGGCATTGGAGATGTACGGCTGCAATTCTCTGCTAGCAATACTTTTTTATTACAAGATGTACATCATGTACCTACGCTTACACGCAGTCTTATGTCTGCAGGGCAGCTTGATGATACTGGATTTCATGTTTCATTTGGGGATTCTTCCTGGAAGATCACCTGTGGTAGACTTGTACTTGCTAGAGGTGCGAAGGCTGGCAGCCTCTATCCTTTTGTAGTTGATGGGTCCTCTATTGGCCATGTTTTATCAATTAGTTCCATCCCACATGTATCTCTTCAGCATGCCCGTTTGAGTCATATGAATGAAAATTCTTTCTGGTTTGCAGTACTTACCGCCCCTTGACTATGCACGTTTTGATTCATGTGAGCATTGTATTTATGGTAGACAAACTAGAATACGCATAAGAAGTCTGGTAGGACACGCATGAGTGAGGCCCTAGCATTGGTACATTCGAATGTCTATGGGCCCATGCCCTATCGATCTATGGGTGTGGTGCATAGTATTTTGTGACGTTCATTGACAATTTTTGGTGTAAAGTAGTCTGGGCTTACCCCATTAAGCTTAAGTCAGATGTCTTGGCTATATTTCAGAGATGGCTTGCATTAGTTGAGAACTAGACTCGGCATAGGCTGAAATGCCTTCGGACTGACAATGGGGGAAAATATGTGTCACATACCTTTGAGAAACTATGTGACGAGAGGGGTATTAAGCATCAGTTGCCCGCCCCCTATACCCCACCCTAGAATGGTTTTGGCTGAGCGGATGAATACAACCATCCAGGAGCGTGTACGCAGCATGCTTAGCCATCAGGCCTACCATAGAGCTTTTGGGCTAAGGCAGTCAGTACAACTGTGCATGTCATCAATAGATCACCCTCCAATGGTTTGGATTTTCAGGTTACAGAGGAGGTATGGATTGGGAAACCTCCGTCTTATGTGCATCTACATGTCTTTGCATGTGAGGCATTCTGCCATGTGCCCAGGGACAAGCAAACTAAGTTGGATCCTAAGATTGTCAACTGAATTTTCCTTGGCTATGGAGATGCAAGTGAGATGGGTTGTCGCCTCTAGGATCCACAGGCATGGAAAGTCATCCACAGTCATGATGTAGTCTTCCATGAAGACAAGATGCATAGGCAGCCTAAGAAGGTGGTAGAGATATGCAGGGTTATATTCTAGGAGAAGCCCCATGCTCCTACACAGCTAGTTGGACAACTTGTAACAACAATTGGTACACATGGCCAGGGTGTTGGACAGGCAGTTGAGCCTGCCGTGAGACAATCAACTAGAGATAGACGTCCACCTAATAGATTTGAGCTCTCGATGCATTATGTCTTGGTTACAGATGCAGGAAAGCCTCTCACCTATGATGAGGCTATGCCCATGGGTGACAGTCACTCCTAGGAGAGGGCTATGCAATCTGAGATAGAGTCCTTGCATAAGAATATGACTTAGGATTTGGTTTCCTTGCCTACTGGCAAGAAGACTTTGCCATGCAAATGGGTATACAAGCTGAAAAGTACTCCTGGACACCCCAAGCTAGCTTTTAAGGCAAGACTTGTTGCTAAGGGTTTTAAATATGAGTATGGACTTAACTTTGATGAATTCTTTTTCCTGTGGTCAAGATGACCACCCTACGCTGGGTTTTGGCCTTAGTCGCACAGCTTGACTTGGACATGTATCAAATGGATGTCAAGATTGCATTGTTGCATGGGGATTTGCATGATGAGATATACATGGAGCAGCCTAAGGGATTTGTAGAACTTGGCAGGGAGCACCTAGTGTGCAAGTTGAAGAAAAGTCTTTATGGCTTGAAGCAGGCACCTAAGGAGTGGTATCATAAGTTTGATGCCTTTATGCAATCACAGGGCTACAGCAGGAGTGATATGGATCTGTGTCTTTAACTAAGACAACCCGTGATGGCTCATTGCTTATTTTGGTACTTTATGTGGATGATATGCTGATAGCAGGGAAAGCTCATGATAAGTTGGATGCTCTTAAATCTTAGCTGAAGAAGAGCATTGAGATGAAGGATTTGGGACAAGCCTCTCACATTCTTGGTATGCGCATTAAGTGCGACAAGCATCAGGGACTACTCTACCTCTCACAGAGGGAGTACATTCATAAAGTTCTTGAGCGTTTCCGCATGCAGGATGTGAAGCCTATTGGCTATCCATTACCTTCTTATGTAAAGGTCTCATAGGCCGATTGTCTGCAGACAGATGAGCAGAGCGAGATGGCCAAGATCCCTTATGCATCAGCCATGGGTTGTTTGATGTATGCCATGATAGCCACTCGATCAGATATTGCCTTTGCAATTGGTGATGTGGTATGCTATATGGCTACACCTGGCAAGAAACATTGGGATGTCGTGAAGGGTATCATGAGATACCTGAAAGGCACAGCAAATATGTGTATTTGCTATGGTAGCTTAGGATACAGGAGTTGTGGGGTACACAAACTCCAATTATGCAAGACATGCAGATAGTAGGAAGTCCACTGTTGGCTATGTATTTACCTATGCTACTGAGGCCGAGTATGTTGCAGCCATTGAGGCTTGCAAGGAGGCCATATGGTTGTGCCGTTTGGTTCATGATCTTGAGATTGATTTCTATACCTACGTTGCATTCGGATTCTATGAGTGCTATTCAGCTAGCCAATAATCAGGTCTTCTATGCGAAGACAAAACACATTGAGATGAGGTATCACTTCATATGGGGGGTCGTGGAGGACAAGTCTGTTGACCTTGTTAGATCTCCACTGATGAAAATCATGTTGATCTACTCACGAAAAGCCTCACCACTGAGCACTTTGCCTTCCTCAGGAGATTGATGGGCGTTGGATGAGATGACGTTTTTCCTCATCCTATTGTACATGTGTACATTGTATTGTCTTTTCTTTTTCTTTCCACTCCTCATTGGGGTAGATTTTCCTTTTAAGTGGAAGGTTGTTGGAGGTAAATGCGCCTCTCCCTAGCCGCCCGTGTATTACTACACTAACAATACCCGCCAATGCACACTCCAAGTGCCGGGCGCCCATCATCATCACTTTATCCTTTATTCTTTTAGTGACAGTTTGAATAAAGAAATGACCGGTTACACATTGTGACTATTGGAGTTCCCATTTGGTCTCTCTCTCTTTCTTGCTCTTGCTCTCCTGCAATAGCTCTTCCAAGCAAGCTTTGATCCTTCTCACCTTTCAGAGTGATAATAAAGCCCAAGCAATCATCAAGCTTGAGCTTGTTGACAATTGTAATCACCACATCTCATGCCACTCAGAAACAGTTGGACACCCTATTTAGTGCCCAATCTAAATCTTCAAAATATGGATTGTTAATTGAGTTTTTCAAGTTTAATATGAAGCTAATATATCCCTTGCAACTCACCTTAATTATATGGAAAGTATGCTAACTCAACTTGTAGGGATCAACTTAAAAATGGAAGAAGACATATGCATTGGAGTCTTGCTCAAGAGTCTTCCTCCAGAATTTGGTAATATCTCCACCACACTCATTAGTATGCCAAATCACAGAAGGCCTACCTTGCAACTGTCGAAGAAGAAGAAGAAGAAGAAGAAGAGCACAAGGGCAAGCCTCATCAGTCCTATTTTCAATATTCAAATAGACTTTTTTAAGGCTTGTATGTACTTGCATGAATGTTCCAATCATAAGCCTTGCAACCCTCATGTAACCTATGCATTATAGCCTTTGCACACTTACTAAGGCCTTGTGACTACCTCTAGCTTTATATAGTTGTTTTTTCCATGTCAACACTTAGAAAGGTTCTACTCATGACAACCTCTATATACCTCAGTGATTTTTTATGGTTGTGATTGAGAAGGGTTATTGAGAATTATGCAGTCACACTCCTATGATATCCTCTTTTTATGGAGCAGTAAAGGCAAGGGGCATGCAACATCCTAGAAGCACTACCTTGTATCCCATAGGCATAGTGAGGAAAAGTGGTACCATCTTGGGACTATAAAAGAATGTACTTGACAATCAATTGAGAAGAATGCTATTCTACTTTGTACTTTCAATCTTGTCCATGTCTACTCAAGATTCTATTTATGAGTCCAAGTTAATTAACCTTGGGACCTAATTCACTTGAGTAATACTCTAAGTCATCATGCTTCTTATCCATGAATTCCAACCACCATAGCTAAATGTTGCTCAAGTATCTGTGTTTCTCAAGAGCATCAATCACACCACGACAGTTGGGAAAAAAATACAGCACTTTGAAGTTGTCCTTGACTTTATTGAGTTGAAAGGATATTTGAGGCCATTACAACAAACGACACCCATTTCTCCCCAAGGAGATAGTGAAGTCAAACAACAATTTTGGATATCATTGAGCAACTGCATCCAAAATGCTCAAATACATCTATCCAATGCATCCCTACAGAAAGGTGAAGAATTGCAATTGCAACTTTTTGCTCAACAAAGAAAATCTTTTCAAGAATATTGTGATGATAAATGGCCTTGGCATGGGTTATCACAAACCACAATGCAAACCGACTCAAACAAAGATGCCAAAAGGTAAAATACCTCGTGAAGCCTTGCATCTTCCACTACTACAAACAACACATAGTGATTCCAACAATTGATGGAAGATCTTGGTTTCACATACCAATATACAAGAGGCTACTCAAAGCATCGATGTTTTGCGGCACCAACAATAGACCATAACTATGAAGTTGTCTAACAATGAAAGCCTCACCATCATCACTCTCATCTTCCATTTGTGAAATATTTTGAACACATATCAAGAACACAACCAAGAACAAACAACAATGTGAGCATGGTTTGTAGAAGCATCATCAATGGGAACGTTGTATTATGCATCTTGGCTAATAGCTATGTGTCTTCATCTACTAACTACATGTCAAATTCACTTGATAGGTTCTCTAAGTTTGGATTGAAGGGTATGTGGTTGTCCATGTTTGGGACTAGTGACAAGAGAAAAATTGAGAGCAAGCTTTTATTTTGCAATAAAAAATATTGGTGAGGGTGATTGGATAGAGATAGGTACACAAAGTGATTCATACATGTTATTTGAAGAGCAAGATTAAAGGTGTTTATTTTTCTAAGTTTGAGGTAAAGGGAGCCAAAAGTAGATCAATGCACCAAATGGACAACACTAACTACGAAATGTGAGAGTGGAAAATAAGACCCGCAATGGTAAACTCAAATAGAAATGTAAGGCTATAAGAGTTGCTATTGTCCTTGATGGAACAAAAACAATGGTGTTGGTGGCTTTAACTTTCAATGGGTGAGAGAGCCAATATGCTTGCGAAAAGGGAGGGTTGGGGAAGCAAAAACACCAATTGTAACTCCTTTTACCTACCACACCAATATGTTAGAACTTCATTGTGGTCGTGATTTTTGAAAAGTCAACACCACACCAAGCCGGGTTATGACACTAGGCAAAGCATGGTGTGGCTCAAAGTTCTTATTAAGTTCACCTTACCCACCAAGTAGCTCAAGTAGCTCTTAAAGTAGATTAAGAGTTGCATCACACCCGAGTCCATTAACTTGGGCATGTAGAGATTGGAGCTGAGGTACATTAGCCATGCAATTGCAAACTTGATGTGACCACATCACCAATAGGGAGAGAGATCGTTTGCAACCTTTTAGACAAAGGTTAGAGAAAGGAGACTTGAGAAGAGGGAATGCAACACATACCAATGAATGACCATGTCATTGAACTCCAACTAGTTCATGGAGTTCAACTCCAAAATTTCTAACACAAAGCTTCAATGTAGTTAAATAAACCATCCATGCATCATTGAACTTCACTAAAGAGACTTATGGAAGTAAAATTTACCTAGGCATATCCTGGTGTAAAGGCCCTTCTTATAACGGGACACTGTTCCGTTACTTCACAAGGTGCCTCCCCGCTGCAGTGCTGCCCATCCCTTCCACTTGAACTAACGTTCGAGAAGTTCGCAACAATCAAAGACAACGTGACCATACACCTAAACCGCGTCAAAGGACTTGGCCTTCTACGATATGTAGAACGCGTCAAAGGACTTGGCCTGCTACGATATCCACCGGTTCATCACCAAACGCTTGTTTCAGGTTCAGGACTAATGAATTCCGATCTCACACGACATCCAATTTTTAAGAAACACGGAAAGCCCGAAATTTAACTTGTCATTGACATTCAGGCTATTAGCTTGCGGGGATAGCCCTAGAAGTCTAAGCTGGATTCGAGAGTTTGATGTACTTGCATTTCAATGACCCCGCAGCTTCTTATATGTAATCGTTGAGCCATGCAGCCATGCAGACGCTTCCATGAATACACGTCATAGAGGGTTAGGATGGCTTACAAGTATTTTATAAATAAATGAGTGATTTGGACAACATCGCCTTCATTTACTTTAAAATTTTCAGGCAACATGATAAAGATTGAGGACATGGAGGAGAAATAGACAGCAGTATACAACTGAAAAATTGTGTTACTTGACTTGTAGAAAGTCAGAGTCATGTATGAATCAGATGATACAACTATAGATTGCCGTTTTGAAAATACACTCCATAACTGGCACTGTCTTCCCCCAACAAAGGGATGAGAAAAGAATTGGTACAGCTCCAGAGATATACACAGATGAAATTGTTCGACTCAGAATGAAATGGTATTTTGCGCAACCGCTTGGCAAAGCTCATCCTCATAAAACAAGGCTCGATGAGGTGCTGTGCTTCGACGTATGGGAAGTCGACGTGTTTTCTGAGCTTCCACCGAGAATAGACATCCAAGGTCTGGAAAAACTGGAGGTGCAATGTCGAAACATCTCAGTTGGGAACGCTTCGCAATATGCTTTGGCGCTCTTGGAGTTGGAGGAGGAACCACGTCGTTTTCACTGAATAAAAAAGCAGAAACTCGCAAAGTTTAGAAAGATAAGAAAGCGAACCTGAATTAAACAATAAAGCAGCATCCGATGCTTAAAACTTCTTAACTATTCGCAATACCGCCACCTATCTCTGGTGCTTAAACAACTTGACCACAGTGCTCTAATATAAACTCGCTCGGACAAAGCCCGCCTTACCATTGAGAAATGAAGCCACGCATCCCGACTTTATCTCTTCTCCTTCGCTCAGGCGTTTTGAAATTGAAATGATAATGCCGCGCAATAGACGTCTAGATACAATCAAAGTGTAGACAAGTCAATAAAATGTAGAGGATCTGAGGAACTAGAATACACATCACAAAACCGCACTAAAGAGATACAGCGTTGCTTTCGGGAACGAAGCCAAGTAGCTAACCGCTTTTCTCAGCCTTTTGCAGACCAGAGATACGGGCTGAAGCTCATCGTGGCGGAGGCAGCAGACGATGCGCACCTGCATCGAGGCATTTTGATCAGTAAGAATTCAAGTCATTCAAGCGCAATGCGTGTTTAAGGCACATCATGGAAGTACACTGGCAACTCACAATCAAATCAAGCGGGAGACCTTCCAGATGTAACTCGCTCTCAAATTTCAACGATTCAGAGCAAGATTCACAAGGAACTGTACAATCAGTTGTAAGCGGCATTCTAGGAGAGAAGCGCGAGTCACTCGAGTTGGAAGATCTAGAACTCTCCTCTGAGGAACATAAGCGACGGTGCGTTGCTTGAACCTTCGAGACCGCATTACTTGACGAACTACCTCGTCCATTTCTCTTCCAAGACGAAGAACCTAAGCATGGCTCACATCTGGCTTCGGCAACCTCCCGTTTCTTCGCGTTCCTATGCTGGCTCCTGCGTAAAGGACCGCCAACAGTCAAATTGCTTCCGAACTTGGAGAGACGTTTGTCGACAGAAGTCCCTAGAAGAGGTCTGGAGGTGCTCGATCGTTGCTTGAGCATAAGATCGGATCCGTAAGGTAATGTCGAAGAGTCTTGCTGCTCTAACCGCTGGTTCTGAGCATGTAGAAGGTTGGCACTACGCAAATTTCTGAGAGAAGGTTCAGGATCGGGCAAGCAATGTCCTCCTTTGAGCCTGCAAAGATCAAAAAATTATTGCAAGGGAGGCGGAAGGCGAAAGGTCTGCAATACTCATCGCAAAGCGGCCGGGAATATAAGGATGTAGCTTTACCTCATGGCGAAGCACAGGCGGAGGAGAATAGAAAAATGGCGGACAGAGCCGACGACTCGACGGCACAGAAATATACGCCAGGCAGTCGAACTTTGAAGGAAAACTACGTGATCGGGGGGAAGGTTGAAGCAAAAACCGTGTGATCGAAGACGAATGCCAGGAAGGGGTAAAAACCCAAAAAGCGCGCGAATGTTTAGTGGCCTCCGTAGTTCGAAACTGTGTTTGGTAAAAAATTTAGCCACTTGTCGGTAGGGAAATGCACAGCTGGCAGTTGCCTTGCGAATGAGGCCACCGAATCACCGCCGACGATTGATCTGTCTAAACGAAAAAAATATTAATGCCGCGTTTTTATCAATTTTCTCGCAAATTTATCATAATCATTCCTCATGTGATGACGCATTCACTGAGAGCTGGGCCATTTTGATATTGCACGCACATGCTCTCCCGAAGACTTTAAAAGCTAGGAGTGTGGACCGTCACCATGGCTTAAGCCCCCATGCAATAGTTCAACTTCTCTTTCTAAGCGCTCATTGGATCTTCTTTATCGAAGTGAGTCCTATCCCAATCGCCGAGCAATGAGCATATGCACTCAATCAAAGAATATGGATAATGGGGTATTATTATATTTTATTCAAGTTGACCTAGTTGTTGATGAAAACCAACACACATGAGCTTGAAAATGTCTACCGTAGTTGATTATGAATGATGTGGCAAAAGAACATTCTGGAATTCATGATAAACGAGGCCTTTTCTTGAATCCACCTGGAACTGGAAGTTTTGTGTTAAGAGCCAAGCTACAATACTTCATCTATGCACTGAGCTAACATGTAGATTACTGATTTGTGTAGAATCTAGATTGCTTTTCCTTGTTGACTTTTTTGTTACTCTCGTGAGATTATTATGGTTGCAGACTTCCATGTGCATGTACTAGCACCTTTTTGCTTACGATGGTAGTTGTGGGAGTCTACCATAATGAATGCTTTGAGCCAATAAAGTGACACTCACAAGGATGCATCATTTGAGATGCTACAAAATTCAAAATATTCAATGGAGAGAGTTCTAAAGGAGCAATAGGAAATCTTGAGAACAAAACAGTAGATTATGTGCCAATGGCTCTATAAGCTTGCCATACATTGGCCACACAATAGGCTCGCTTGGCAAGGCCACCAGTCTACTCACGTGGATGTAGGAGAGGTTAGTTAAGGGATCCCAAGATCTAAGGATCAATTCCCTTTCTAGAAGGGAAGCCCTCCCCTTTCCCTTGGTGAAGGTTGAGGTATGGCACTTGCAAAACATCACCTATGCCTCTTTGTCAAAATATCTTACAACCAATTTGGAAGGATAAATCAGTTGTGACATTCAACTCTCTCCCATGCTCTAGAATGATTCATTACAGCCCTTTACCTATGCATGTTGAAATGGAGGTCAACTCAATCCCCCTATTACCTCAATACTATGCAATTCTAAGTAATCCCACGTATCAACATTTGCCAAACTACATGTGGGGATAGGGTGGGTAACAAACTCCCAAAGATCAAAGGTGTCAAGAATATACTCCACCTTACATGACCAAAGGGAATAATTGGATTTATCCAAACAATCTTCTTTGGGGAGAAAGCAAGAATGGGCACCTACACAAATAGTGCCATCATATATCCTAGGGACAAAAGGATAAGCCTTGTAGGAGACATGAAGAGAGGGGGGAGGAGAGGGTTGCTCCAATCTGTGTGACCTAGCAAGAGAGGGTTTCCATTTATAACAAGACTCAGACCTTCGATCTTTATGATGATCATGCTACCTCTCAAAAGGAGTATGAATAGACTCCTCATGTGAGTCATCAAAGCCTTGGAGCTAGTGATAAGACATCTTTGTACAACCTACAAACACACAAAAGCTACTATGTTTTGTTATAGGAGAGCATGAACAAAGGGAAAATTAGTAACACTTATGCAAGAAGGGAGTTGTGGATGTCCTACCTTTGTCATATGGCACCTATGGAATGTAAAAAATTTGTGTTTATCGTTGTGAACAGCAAGCTGAAATTTGAGTTTTGAACAATATTGTGGTCTCTTCTTTGGCTAGAAACTATGTGTCCTCACATAGGCCCATGATACCATGTGAGAGTGTGCAACGGAAGTGAATCATGAATAGAGAGAGAAAGGGAAAGGAGGAGAAGAGAATAAAAAATCTACATTGAACAATGAAGGAAAGTTGAATACAATGAGGATTGCTTAGTATATGCACACAACCTAAGGCATCATTGAGGGCACTAGATCATGTTGAATAATGATGGCAGTACCTATGATAGTGATGGAGATGGATTGTGCAACCAACAATCCCTGCCACCAACAAAGACAAAGAAGAACACAATAATATAAATGTATGTGTACCTGCCAAAAGGAAGAATGGCCAGCCAAATAGGACGGGTAACTATATATAGTTGAAAATCCCCAAAACTAGTTGAAGTTGAAAAAGAAGGCCATATATGGTGACCAACTGCAATAAATGCTATAGAAAATGCAATTGCCAATAAAACATTGTTGATCATCCTCATTCTATGGTGTAAATGTAGCCAAAAAGTACTAGAAAAGAAATGCATTGAGTTGGAAAATAACCAACCAATGTGAACACACCTAAACTGTCTGAAAAAGGAACACATGCTCTAGAATGAGTTGCCTCCTCTATCAAAACACATGATAGATGTGTCAGAGCCTCTAATGTCCTTGTCTAATTCAAACTGGAGCTCATTGGCAGGAGATGATAATGCATGACAAACATGACTGCTAATAGGTCTTGGTATACCTGTAGGGTTGATTTCTGATGTAGCTGCTAGTTGTCTCTGATTATTTGGTGTAGGTAGAGCTAAAGGAGCTCCTTTACCATAATGGAAATATGGTTACATTTGATGGGGTTATGATGGTAGAGTTGAGGATACAAAAGTCTCATTTCACAATTAGAAGTTGGCAACATCATGCCCCAATAAACACAATTGTTACAAGAACTTGGGCATTCCACTAGAAGGTGATTGCTTCCACAATGCATGCATTGGGCATTAGGCCTCATAGGCCATCCTTTCAAGAACTCTCAAAACCTCTTGGAGTTTTTTGAGCTCATTAAGAACCATTTGCTCACTATGGGTGGTGGCTCTTTCACTAGGAATTGCAATGATGCCTACTAGATGAATGGCTTTACTATTCCTCTCCTTCAATTGGGTCATTGACTCTTATGACTTATTCATGAACCACCACTAAGCTTCCTCATTCTTCACCATGTTTATGAAAACCATGGGTACAATCATCTAATTGGGTATTTCTATCTCAAAGATTCTCCTCCTCTTTCTAGCTCACATTTATGTGCTATAAAGAGACTATGCACATGGATTATGTAGCCTTGGATCTCTTCCTTCTCTTTCTAGCCCAAATTCATGAGCTTGACAATGAGGTTGTTTGCATATCTAGATTTTGGGAACCTTTTTGTGAGCATGCCAAAGTCTTTCTTACCAATATTGCCAAGACTTGTAAACCAAGACTTACCCTTCTTTCCCAAGCATAGCGCCAAAGCTTATGTACTTTAGTCAAAATCTTGGAGGTTATTAGCTTCACAAACCCACTCAAACAGTTCAACAAAATTGTACAGGTCATCCCCCATCCTATATTTATCAACTTTCTTGGTGAATATAGGGGGTTTCAAGTAGTCTCTTGAGCTTGGTGACACTCTTATTCCAATCTAAATGGAAGCAGCCTAGAGCAGTGGTACTTTTTTTATTACCCTTGTATCAAGTAGCCACTTAAAAGGAGTTTTGATGTTGTAATTTTTGTGTGGTAGTTGAGCACCCTCCCCTTCTTCTTCGGACATAGGTCCTCCTCCTAGGTTTAGAATTCATCAGATTTGCTCCATCTCAACCTCTTTGCTCAGCTTAGTGTACCTCTGCACTCTTGTGTATCTAGGTAAATGCTATAAGAGCTCTCTACCTAGCCTTCTTTCTATTATTGTGTCCACTAGTATATACTCTCCCTATGGACTCTATTCTCATTTGATGGTCATATTTTTTATAGATATTTTGTGGGAAATTTGTGGGTTCAAACCCCAGGTTTTGAGAATTCGAGCTTGATTCAAGTATTATGTTTCATTTTTGTCTTACTCTTAGGGATTCAATCCAATTTATAAAAGTAGGCAAGGGGATGGAAGTAGCAATTTGTTCTCTCAAGGAAAACACTCATTACCTTGGACTTGATGAAAATGGTGTGATCTATAGCACTCTATTGCCTTCATTCCCATTTGACTAGATAGGTTCTATTAGCTCTATCTTTCCTTGTATATCTAGCTGGGGTGAGACTATTTTTGAGTACTTGCTCAAAAAGAAATGTTGTCAATATTTTCGAGTCCATTATTGTGGGTTGGTTTTGCAAACACACTCTAGATGTACTTATCCTAAGAGGTGCTTCATGTACATCACACAAAGGTTCTATCACTGTGAACTTGTGAGCCTCTAGGTGGGTGTCTAGAGTTTCATTATTTCTTAGCTCATAAGGTCTCAAGTTTAAGGTCCTATCATTGTGAACTTGTGAATCTCGAGGTGGGTGTTTCGAGTTTCATTAGTGCTTAGCTCAAGGTCTTAGGTTTAAGGTTACTCGATGTGCATGTTTGAAGTTCAAGGTGTGTGCACCTAGATCAAAACACTTTCTTTTGGCTTGAGACCAGGCAATGTCCATGAGGAAGTGCAAGTCCTATAAATGGCTAGGCTTGTAAGCCGTGAAGTAGGATGCTCACAAAACTCAAATCCTCTCTACAAGAATGAGATGCTACCTTATGCCCTATGTATGTGCTCTCAAGAAAATACAAGTGGGTCACTATTTTCCAACCAAGGAGGTCCAAAAGAAGTAGATTGGAAGCAACTTGAGTTAAGTGTAAGTGTATTTGCCAACTCAAGTTATTGTCAACTTGAGGTGGTAGTCCCAACTCAAGGTCAGTGAAATCTAAAGGTACGTGATCAACTCGAGGCTAGTGCCAACTCAAGTTAGTGCCAACTTGAGGTGGTAGTCCCAAATCAAGGTCAACGAAATCTAAAGGTATGTGATCAACTTGAGGCTAGTGCCAACTTGAGGTGGGAAGATAGTCCCAACTCAAGGCGAGTGAAAAATAGAGATATGTGATCAACTCAGGCTAGTGCAGACTTGAGGTGAGAAGGTAGTCCCAACTCAAGGTGAGTGAAAGCTAGAAGTATGTGATCAACTTTGAAGTAGGTGTGTGACCAATCAAGGTAAGAAACAAGGGACCAACTTGAGGTAGATCATCTATAAAAGTAATTGGCAAGGAGCCAACTTAAGGTAATGGATGCAGTAACTTGAGGTGGTGAAGGTAGAAACCTCACTTGAGGTAATTGAGTTGTGTAGTCAAGATATGTCCAACTTGTGACAAGTGGGGAGCCTTACTCAAGGTAGATGGATTCCTCAACTTGGGGTGGTGCCACTCCAAGTAGTCAAGATTGAGCCTTACTCAAGGTAGTTGGATGTAGTTGTTATTTTGAGGTAGATGCCACTTGAGTTGAGATCAACTTGAGGTAGTGCTACTTGAGGTTATTAAAAAAAAGCCAACTCCAAGTTGGGTAAGTTGAGAACAACTCCACCTCCAAGGAAGTTGGACCAACTCCAACTTGAGGTAGGTTGAGATCAATTCTAACTCAAGGTAGTGGGAGATACTACCTAAGGTAAGCAATAACCCATGAATGTGGCACTTAAGGTAGGTGTGTGTATGAGGGTCAACCCAAGGCATGTGGGCATGTCCAAGTCAAGGTAGGTGGAGGTGTGAACCCCACCTAAGGTAGTTGATAAGGCCTATTCAAGGTAAATCTAACTCAGAATATATATGTGGATGGCTACTTGAGGTAAGTGGGCAGATGGATGGATAATTCAAGGTGAGTACTATTCATGAGTCCAAGGTACTCAAAATTGTTATGTCCAGGTAAGGATGTGAGCCTCAAAACCACCATTTGAGCTATGTATGTGCAAAGTTGAGGTAAGATCCACTTGAGGTAAGTGGGTTAGGCTCAAGGTAAGTGGTATATGAATGTAAAAACTTGAGGTAAGACCCACTTGAGTTAATTATCTTGTGCCAACTCAAGGTAAGCACTCAAACACTAATAAAGTTAGTGTCAACTCAAGGTCTTATAGGTGGAAGCTTCATTTGAGGCAGGCGATATGTCAATTCAAGACAAGTGCTAAGCATTCACTCAAGATAAGTGAAGTGAGACCATGAAAAGGCAAACTCGAGGTAAGTAGGTGGGCCTCACTTGAGGTAGGTGGTTGAACCAACTTGAGGTAGGTAGGAAATCCAAGGCAAGTGGTCAAGTGGCCAAATCAGAGTGACAGATGCCTCAACTAAAGGTATAGGTCCCACTCAAGGTGGGTGAAGGTACATTATAGCACTCAAGTTAAGTGGCTTGAGGCCACTTGAGATAAGTGGATGACCCCCTCGAGATAAGTTCTAGTAGCCAACTCAAGCTAAGTGGCCAAGGTGACTTAAGAAGTACCTTAGTGTGAGTAGCAAGTATGTGACCAACGATGGTAAGTGCAGATCATGCCTTCTTTACAAATTCTTGAGACCTCGTAGGTCTTACAAAATGTGTTAGGTCTCTCCTTGAATTCAAGGGAGGTCCAAAAAAGAGTGTTTAAGAAACTCAAGGTAAGTCAAGTAGCAACTCGAGGTAAGTAGACAATAAGGCTTCTAGTGCCCAGGCCACAAAGGACTTGGGGGGACTCATTATATATGTACATCCTCTATATCACGTGCATTCAATGCCTATTTATAAATACCCTTATATATACATTTTCCTTAAATAAAACAAAACCTTTTTTAATTCACTTTGTAAATAACCTCTGTACATGGCATCCTTCCATATGTAAAAAAATGTGTAAGTATAATAAAGATCCCTTACATTGAACCCACATGATAAATACATATATTTATGAGAGTGACCCCCTTGAGACAAAATGTATGATAGTAGTTGCTTTGGGGTAGCAAAACCTTTGTGCCCCTTGGCCAAACTAGTTCAATAAAAATAAAATTAATAAAAATAATTATAAATCTAATATTTGAGCATTTGCACACTCTATTATGTCAAAAGTCCCATTTTATGACCTAAACTATGTCATACGAGTCACTACCAATCCACTAGTTGTGTCTCATCAAGGTTTTGTGTGGGGAAAAGGTCAAATCTAGTTCTACTCTCAACAAATTTGCAACCATTGGAATGTTTGCTTTGATTTTTCTTCCACCTTAAAATTGATAGGGCTCTTTTATATATAGGTAGGGCCACTTATGCTTGGACACCATGGCCAAACAATCCGATGCATATAACCTAAGGGTAATTGTCTCATTAGCGGTATCATAAATTTAACTCCACATGCGCATGTAGTGCATTTACATGTATAAAGATTTAAAATACAACTTACATGGGAGTGAGCCCAACACTCTAAAATCAATTTAAAATTAATGTTTGTCATTCTTGGACATTAAATTATTTTGAAGCACCTCATGCTTTCATGTCCTTTTTAGATTTTCTAAATTTTGAAGTGATTTTTGCTATTTACTTTAGTTTTTATCAACTTTGGCCCCATTGCTTGCCCACATTTTTTACTTTTTGTTGTCATCATCCTTGAAAAGGGTTAACATCAGTCTGACTAGAACTCAATCACTTGGATGAAGGTGATCATCACCTTGATTGATTTCATATCTCTCAAGGCAACCCCCATTTACATTGCATTGAGCATATAGATTTGGAAAAAATCACTCAAGGTGTTCTAGCCTATAGAAGACTGACGTGTTTTGCCTTGATCGCATGAATTTGATCAGGATAAACACAAAGCATTTGTACTCAAGGTGATGACCATCTTGATTTCATTCTTGTAAGCATCTAGAAGGCTATTTCTTATGTCCAAAAGATGGAAAATCATCTCCAATAATCACCAAAAACTCATCCCTAATCAATTTGACTTTCATCTTGATTTGATTACAACAATGGTCCTTGTTCAAAAACAATTTTGTTAATTGTCAAGGATTCATGGTTATAATCATTGATATGAATGCTAGCTATGCCAACCATAGTTATTCTCTACATGTAGCCTCCGAAACTTGTATGCAAATCACTCCACATGAGGTTGAAGGTTAGCTATGGCATTATATCCTTTTTTGAAATAACATTTTTAAAAAGAGAAAAGGAAAAAAGAAAAAAAGCATGAAAATATACACCCATGAGTACAACACTACACCTAGGGGTCCTCAACTTTGGTATTCTAGATGGCCTTGGTTGGCTGGCTCCTTACTTAACCCCCTATCCTCTCTCTATCCCCCCATAATTGCTCAAGGCCCATCAAGGGAAATACGCATCTAAGGAGTCCCAACTCACCTATTGTGAGACCAATCCCCCCAAACAATGTACATTATTATATTCTTCTTCTTCCACTCAACACTAATGCCATCCACCATCATAAATGCAAGGTCAACTAGGCATATCAGTGGGAGAGCTATCAAGCCCTATAGCACCTAGTAGAGTTGTTGCCCATCGAGAACCCTATCCCTCTACCTTATGAGGTTGTGACCTCTAGGCTATCCATCACATCTTTTCATTCTCTTTATGACTCCCTCCCAAACATTCTGTCCATTATGCAATGACAACAATATCCTTCTTCATCCATCACCAAGTACCTTGCTTCATCAAACAATTGACAAGAAGGGACCACCAATGTCTCCTAACTATATAATAGCCTATGTAAGCACTATACTTACATAATAATTGCACCCTAACGTATACATAGAAATGTTCCTTAGCCCTTCTCCCAATCCGGTAAAATGTCATGTGCATAGAAAACAAACTAGCACCCCTATAGAAAGAGAATGCACCCAAGGTTTTACTTTGCAAGTATAGGAGTAGCATGACCACTATAACTCGAGCATAAGTCTTCCACTTGTTGTTGTCTCTTTGAGGATCCCTTGACATCTTTGAGTCCACATCCATTGAATGAGCATTCCTCGACAAGCTACCAATCCTTGTTGCCAATAACAACTCCAATGCCTACCTACCACATTGCCAATAGTATCATCAACAACCATTGCTCCTCTCCACAATCCCTATGTGATCATCCTTGCCATTCTACATCTATGTTGCATGTTGAAGCATAATGCTACCTTAAACATTGAGTGCTGAGGGATTGGCACTCATCTAGGAGGGGGATAATGTTAACTAAAAATAACAAAGATTGGGAAAAGTAAAAAAGAATCAAGCTAAGAAGAGGTCTAGTTAACCTAAAATCAAGACATAATGTGCTGGGAATAATTCTGGATGCATTATTTTTAGGCACCACCATTTGTAAGGCATAATTGCAATGTATTCCAATTTTTTATGCGATCATGTTATCATTTTGTAATAACACCAGAATCACTTCTATGCAAGTTGTAACACATATTTGAGTACAACAATCAACCCATATAATTGCCATCATGTGGTGCTACAAACATGAAGCTTTTATTCATTAAGATCAATAAAGGCTTATTAAAATCAAGATGCATGCATAAATCGAAGGAGATCAGGAGGATAGAAGTGAGTAGAAGGATGAAATGGCCAAGGTTCTATATGCATTTGCAATTGGTAGCTTGATATATGCCATGGCTACTAGATGTCTGCCCATGCAATGGAAGTGATTAGCAGGTATATGGCAAACCTTGGAAATAATCATTGGGAGGCAATAAAGAGTATCATAAGATACTTGAATGACACTAGGCCTATGCATATATGCTTTGGAAGAAATTATGCATCTATTCTTGGATATGAATATGCGTTTTTGCATAGAATGTAGACTCTAGGAGGTCTATTATACATTTTTTCTTCACTTTCATAGGTGGTGCAATCTCTTGGGTCTCTCAATTACAACCATGTATGGCTTTATCTACCACCAAGGAAGAGTATGTTGCAACCACTAAGACCTACAGGGAATTTGTATTACTTACTCATCTAGTGAGAGACTTAGATATTATAGGAGAGGTACCTACGTTGTATCATGATAGTTAAAGTACCATTCAATTGGCAAGGAACCATGTCTTTCACATAAAGACAAAGTACATTGAGGTGAATTATCACTTCATTGAGGAGGTGTTGAGGATAAGTACATTAAGCATTGAGCTTGCCAACATTCATATGAGTGACAACCTTGCATATCTTCTCATGAAGATTTGCCTTTTGAGCACTTTGCACATTGCAAAGTGCTAATGGGCACTCGATAGTATATTTATATCCTTCTAATACTCCCATAAATGCACATTGACCTTTAAGTGGGAGGTTGATGGGGTAAGGACCAAGGGCCTACACTCAGCCGAGCACCCCTTATATGTATGCACATTATATAAACACATTATATAAACATATATAAGTGAAGATAATAAGGGATAAGGGTACCATTCATTTTTTATACCCACATTACTCGTGTTTCTCTCTCTCTCTCTCTCTCTCTCTCTCTCTCTCTCTCTCTCTCTCTCTCTCTCTCTCTCTCTCTCTCTCTCTCTCTCTCTCTCTCTCTCTCTCTCTCTCTCTCTCTCTCTCTCTCTCTCTCTCAACCACTTCGTAACTTCTACCTCACATCCCACCATTGATGCCCCCTCAACAATTGGTTTAAGTATGACTACACATTGATCCATGCTATACATGATTATCATTTGACTTGTCCCTTAGGATTCATAATTCAAGCTGCATTCAAATATGTACCTCAAGTTGCAACACACAACATATCTTGAATTTAATAGTTCAATGATCTCAAGTTTAAACATCATATTTGATTTTATCACCTCAATCTAGAACACTATCTCTTATCTCAAATAGCATTCTAAAGCACTTAGATGGTCACACACAATTGGGCCTTGAAGTCACCTTGAGACTTGACAACTATATGGACAGTTAGGTCCACACCATTGCCTTGCCTAGGGAAGAACTTAACCTATATTGAGTTTACACTTTTCTCATACATCGAGTTGCACCTATTCTACAATTTTGAGCTACCACCTAAGCCCAACCTCTGAGTTGAACATTTGACCTTAGAAGTCACTCTTCTAAGCCTTAGTCTCTCCTCTTCATGTCCTTCAATTCAATTCAACACCTTAGCTACTAATAGCACTCAATTTAAATTGAGTTGCTCTCCCAGAGTCACCTCAAGTTGATGATCATAAACCACCTCAAGTTGGACATCAAGCATACCTTAAGTTGTGCCAATCTACTTGAGCTAGTGATATCTTATCAGTCAAGTGAACATCCAACTAGCGGCACATAGAGACATCCTCTCCTTGACTTGGACATCCATCTTGATGTGAGCACACAAACTTCAAACTAACCTCTAATTGAAATTCCTACCTTTAATTGACATCTTGGAGCTTCCTCAAGCTAGGACACATTGTGACTTTTGGCATAGAGACACTCATTAGGACCTAGTGGCATACACACTTTTGGATGCACATTGGACCCCACACACCACAAGAGAGTGATATCTTGTATGCCCCTATAGTAGGGGCACATCCTACTTTGAATTATATTAAGAAATTTATCTAAAACATCTTACCTTAAACTATGTCAAGAACATTTACCCAAAACATCTCAAGGGTTGAGGAGATAGGCACATAAATGAAAGCTTTAAGGGTTAAGGGCATTCCATGAAAGAAGCACTTCTCTAGAAAACTCTTTGACTTAAGTTACCCAAACCCTTTCGAAACCAAACTTGGCTTTAGAAGAAATATAGCCTTCCACTTAAAAGCTCTTGAAAGGTAAAGACCATGCAAGGAAAGAACATAGTCTTTCCTTAACTAGAGAGAGAAGTGATGATTTTGGAAGACTGGGAAAGAAAGTTGTATTGGGCATAAAATATCTCGAATGAAAGGAGGACTTAAACTCAATCTAGAACCTCATGCACACAAACTACCTTTGGTAGTGAAGTTTGAACAACTCAATCAACAAATGGTAGGCACATCCACAAGCTCCAACACTCTCACTAGACTGGGGATGCAATTGCACATTATCACATCAAGATATAGCACACTTGGACTTAGATCCCTAAGGATTCCACCACACATTGCCAACTAGACTTCAAGCTACAAGTCCAACCTCCTACAGAAAGATGATTACAAAATCAATCACATCAAATGACTCAAAGTCATTGGAACTTCTTCTTTTTGAGCAATTTACTTGCATGCCTTACTCTCCCCACATTCAATGAACTCAATGGTTGTGAATCTTGCTAACAAGAAATGATCCCCTTTCCTTTAAGACAATAAGTGTTATTGTTAGCCTGCACCATAGGCCAACCCATCATATACCTCAAGGAGTGGATCTATGCTATCAACTTGAGTCCATTCTTGAATTCACCTAATGATATGACATGTTATACTAAAGCATAATTGTGTACTAATAGCTTCAAATAAGCCCTTCCAAAATCAAGAAGTAAAGAGGGAATGAGATGAGAAATATTTGGTAGCATATCCATAGTCACCATGACAGAGTTATATCCTCCTTGAATTGAAGGCAATCCTACCATAAAATCCATGCTAATGAATTCCTACTTTATCTAAGGAATGTCAAGGATTTGAAGTTTTCTTAGCATTTTAGCATGCTTTACTTTCATCCTTTGGCAACTTAGGCATTTAGTGGCATACTTAAGTGCATCATCTCTAAGCTTTTCCCAATGATAACTTTTCCTAACTACATTGAGTGACTTGGCATAACCAAGATTTCTTGAAAATGGAGTCATGTGCTTTCCAAGATATCATCTTCCTCAATTCATGACTAGAAGGAATGTATAGTCTTTTCTTAAAGTACACAAGTTCTTCTTCAATGGAGAAGTCTCAGTACTTAAGTTGCAACATAGGATCTTGTCCTTAAGTTGAATATTTCTTCTTAACTGCTAATATTTGGGGTCCTTTGTAGCTTCTTCTTTATCATTTGGATGATGAGATACTATAACAACTAGTGACTCTACCCTTGAGGATTCTTCTATAATGAGATTATTGGAGGAAAGCATTGTAGCTTAAAGAATCCACAACTATATGTTTCTTTCCTAGCTTGTGGTAAGACTTCAGCCCGCCTTCATTATCTCATGTTTAGATCTGGTTGGATAAAGATTCATTTGAGACTTTTATTATATGTTTCACATAGGTGAAATTTTTACCAACAAGAAAGTAATATCTCCACAACTTGAGAGCATGAATCATAGCATGGTTCTAAATCATGAGTACCATAGTTTCTTTCATATGATTTCAACTTCCTTGAGGAATAAGAAATGAGATATCTCTCTTGCATAAGTACACAACCCAATGCGAGAGAGCTTGCATCTGTCACAATCTTAGACCCTTGGTTTAGGTGGGGAAGCTTTAGAATGAGGACTATTACTAAACTTTTCTTTAGTCTCTCAAAGCTAGAATGATCAATTGGAGTTCATACAATATAAGTCTATTGACAAACAAGTGTATTGCAACCTCTTCTTGTCTGGTTTGAGCTTCTTTGTGTGTTGTGGTAGGGTGCTCATCATTTGGTGCACTGGTTGGGAAAGAGATGGTTATGAAATCTATAAGAAGGCATGAAGAGCTTCAATGGAGGAGATGGCATTCTCAAATTGAAAATGGGTTTGTAGTCTTGTGAATCATATAGCCTTAGTTTGGGTTGTCTAAGGTTTTATACCACTTGAATTGCAGATAAGAGAATGAAATTGTGAGAGGTTCAATGGAGAAAGACATTGATGCAGTCCGTACCATTCCTTTAGTAAATCAGGGCAAATTAATGTGCACTTTTCCAACATCTAGCAAGTGCCATCACAATACACAATTACACCCATCTAAGTGCTATCTCCCCCTACTGCCAAGTGACGCTTCACAATTTTCCAAGACTCCCCTTCCATGGCTTGCCCAATCTAAGAGGTGCCTTATCTTAGCATCTATGTCCTTGCCAACCTCTAGCATACCTTCTCTCTTCCACCATGTCACCTCCCAATAGATTTGCCTCTCTACCCTCATCCTCGCAATGTTGCCTACTCCTCCAAAAATAGCACCCTTGTACCAACTACAACATTGGCCCTATCTCATCCATCGTCTCTTCTTCCTCTCTCCTACACATGATAGCAGCACCCCTAAATCATCCATCATATGCACACAGCTCCAACCCATCCCCAAATCCTTCTATACAACACAACACATATGTGGCTAGATGTCAATGGTCATTACCTTTCACATGGCATCCTTATCCTATGCTTGTATAAGAAAAAAAGCAAAACAAAAATAGGCATTTTAATCCAATAACCACCCCTTTCTTATAAAATTTGGTTCATATGCCTACCTTCAACCCTCCTCATATGCCCTTTCCTCATTGTCAAGAATTCCCATGCTCCTCAAGTCACACATGAATGTATATTTTCTTTTGTTGTTTTGGGTTATTTTTAGTTTTGTTCCTAATAAAACCTTCCTTCTTCTGCTTTCCAAAATTTATGAAAATTGAGTGGAGAAATCTATCCTTTGTGAGGAATTCTTCATGTTTATGTCATTTTGGGGTTTTATTTATTTTTATTCATTGTTTAGTTATCTTTCAGTTCATGCTGAGTGTGACCTTGTTTTGTGTTTAAGTCATTGCAAAGTCCTACCTTTTGTGAGTCCTATTTGGTGTGTTTGTAACCTAGGTTCTATGACCCAATTGTTTGCTTCCTTTTTTGTGTGGTATGCATTCAAATTTCTTTTCCCCCTCCAAGGGCAAAAAAGCCAGTCCAAAAGATGAAGATCAAATACGAAAACTAAAGATAATGCCTTTTTCAAGAGAGTTGGTTGTGGTTTTTATCAATTTTATTCACAAGGGTGCTTCACAATTAAGTGTGGAAGGAATGATAACTCAAACGTATGTGTAAAAATAGGTACAAAGACTTGCTCATTATGGAAACATCCCTTGTATAATGGCACTTCATAGTTGTAACTCTTGTAAAAAAAATCATTTATGAAGCAATGTAAAAACATGTTTTACCCAAGGCTCACATTTAAAACTTTTGAAGGAAAAGGGAAGGTCAACACCTTTTGTCCCACTCCAACATTTATGAAGCAATGTAAAAACATGTTTTACCCAAGGCTCACATTTAAAACTTTTGAAGGAAAAGGGAAGGTCAACACCTTTTGTCCCACTCCAAAAATGAGGGGTCTCAAGACCTTAGCCAATGTATGCAATTTGAATTTCATAGTGCAAGAAAGGAAAAGGAGGTGGATGATTGAATTTGTTACAACCTCTCTCTTCTTTTTGGCATAACTCTTGTTCTTTCTCTCTTGTGCTTTCGTATTATATCTCTTTCATGCAAGAAGAGAGTGAGAGTGAGGATGGTGATAATGACAACTTTCTTGTGTGTTCAAGCAATGGTTTCTTGGGAAGTAAGAGCATTTTCTTGCAAATTTTGTGACCAATGAGTGTACTTGCAACCTCTTCTTGTCCGATTCAAGCTTCTTTATGCATTGTGGAAAGGTTCTATTCAATTGTTGGGAATTAGATAGTCCATTTCTAACAGCCATTCATAGGTGCTCATGACATGAAACCTTATGGTAGTGGCTAACTCTACCAAAAGTTTGGATGCTAGTGCAAACTATATCCTAGTTTTTGTGCACACTTTGAAGAAATAAAGAAATGAGTGCTTCCATAATCTATCAAAATCTGGAAGGGTTTACCTTGATGGTTTACCAAGTGTTTGAATTGTCAAGAATTAGTGATTCAGTCCCTTCTTGTCAAGAGTAGCATGGACCATCCCTCTTTGTACTTTGGCTTCACTTTTGGGCTCTTCTTCTTCTTCTCCTATGAGGGTCATTCCAACATAGTCAAAATAGTAACTCTGTCCTTTTTAACTGCCAACTCTTGTTGTAAAAACTGAAATACAACCAACTTAATAGCCTTGGCATCATTATGCATGCCCTACAAGTAAGAACACAAGTATCCTAATATTCTAATAGCACGAGAAAAAATTCAATTTGATGCATGCCCAAAGATGAAGATACATTCTCACTACGAGATGACATGATCTCATTCTTAATACTCCCCATAAATGACTATTGACCACTTTGATTCATTCCCAATCCATTTAATTTGAGCTTGTCGATTTTCATCTTCTTCTTGGTTGAAAGCTCATCTAAGAGTTTTTGAGCATTAGCAACCCTAATTTTAGCCATCAATATTTTCAAAAGCAATCCAACCCAATTGAGTACCCCTACATTCTCCATGAACCATATAATATGATATGTATCCCTATCTATGCTATCTATTTTGATAAACAACATAAATCTCTCCATAAACCAATATAAATGCATTTTCTCACAAGCATCTAGTTGCTTTAGGACATATATATTCCTTAAACCACAAGGATCTCCAAAAGTGACCAGCATCTATGCTTAATCACACTTCTATACATGGGATTTTCATTTATGACACATCCATTTGAGCTATAGAGGCATCCTCATGATGGTTAAATATTGGATGGAATTTTGAGTATTCATGTGTGATTGTTAGTGCATGAAAACTAGATACCAACAAAAATGTGCAAGCAATCTCACAAAAGCATATTTTAATTGAGCCCATGCTCTAGCAAACTGAATGTTAGAATTCAAACATGCTATTGGATTCTTCCAGGACCCTAGAATGAGATGCCAATTAAAAACCAATTTACTAAGGAATTTTGCAAAGTCCATTGCCTTTGACAAAGTATGTCAATGCCAAATCCCAATGTATCCATAACAGATTGAGGAGGAAGATTGATATATTCAGTGGAATAAGAATTGAGCAATGAAGGGGTGAATATGAAAAATCATAAAATCAAGATATTTGACAAGATAGACATGTTGGAACAGGAGAAAAAAAGTAAAAAAATGTTTGAAGGGATTCCAATGAAAAGTTGATGGAATAGGCAACTCAATTGTAGAGGAATTTGAAGGAGTAGGAGAAGATGTAGAATATGCAATAAAAGGGCAATTAGTAAAAATATGTGGCAAGAGTGAAAGATAAAATTGGGATTGTATCTAGACAATAAGTAAGAATGGAAACATAAACAAGAAGGCGATGTGAAATATGTTGATAAGAAAGAACATCAAGAGGGTCAAGTGGATAGATGGAACAATGATAAGTAAACACTTGGAAGAATACATAAGTAAACAAAGGGTTGTTAGTAATATGGGTAAAGACTTTAGCATGTAAAGATTGGATGCTAGATTTATAAAAAGTGTTCCATCATCGGCATTGGATCATTAGATCCTCTTCCAAAGGTGGATGCTAAGAATGTCCTTTATACATTAAAGGCCATCTGTAAAATTCATCTGAACAAAATGAACATACAATATTGTTGTAAAATAACATCTCACACGTATATATTTCATGTCCTCCTCATCAACTAAGATACATGAATGAGAGCAAGTATGCCTCATGGCAAACAAGAACTCGATCAAAAACTAATTTGAGAAAATCAGTCGGGGCCAAGTGTGTGGCATCCATCTTCTAGAGGTTTTAAATCAATAGTGCTTAGAGAGATACACAAATCATAATGCTACTAGTGATATCTAATGTAAAAAGATAGTCGAGGCAATACAATTTTAGCATATCAAAGGAAATCTTCACGCAAATAGTCCATGCACTACTAAAGATGCCCCACCTTAGCAAAAAAGGCATCACACAACTTAGCTGCTATACGTTCTTGAGATGCTCTTTAGAAGACATCAAAGTAGAAACCACTCGAGTAGGGAGAGAAATGGAACGTTTAGCCACTTTTGCTTGTAACTAAATGTTTTTCTTCTATGACTCAACAATGACTTAAAATTGCTGCAATTCACCCTCACAAGTACCAAGTTTGGTAGCTGAGGTTAACATATTTGAAAGGTAGAGTCTCCCTCCTTGGTAATTGAAACATTAGTATCTTATGAAGAAGCTAACTTGGCTTGCAACTCCTTGATGTGGTGGCCTTTTGAGAATTCATTAGAGTCATAGCCTCTATCGTTTGCTTATGGATATCACTAAGGGTTTCTTTGTTTGAAGCTAAATCCTCCATAACTTTACTTGGCCATGAAATTTTCATTGTCAAGGAGGTTGGTTTAGCTTGGGATAGTATCTTTTATAACGGCATGCTTCATTATAGTGAAAAAACCTTTGATAGCCATTTCTTCGGTTTGATAACAAAGGTACCAATTGTGTTAACCTTGGCCTTCTTTCTTGCATCAAATTGATGTTGCCCTTATGCCCTTTTTATGAAGGCATAGAGAAGGAATGTGATCCTTTTATTTGGTGATCCTTGATCCCATTATTTTCTGTTTCTTGATTTTGATTGGAGGCTAAGTGGTGTAGCTCATATTATCATACTATGGTCTATGGAATGCAACATAGCTTCCAATTGAGTATCCAATGGAAGATTTAAGCCTTGATAAAGCTTGGCCACCTAGTGAGAAATATCCATAAGCAAGGCATACTTCTTGAGGGTCACAAAGCCAAGAGTAATATGCTTCTAGGCTCAACACTAACTAGCAAAGCTTGAAGAAATCGTTCATCTTCAATGCATAATAGGAAGGTGAAGGATACCTTCCATGCATAGCTTTCTTTATGAGTTCTCAAGAAACAACAACCTTAGAGACTTGTGCCTCTCCACCACTACTTCTACCAAAGACCTGGTTCCCTTGTTAATTTTGTTAGAAGTCAAGCTCACTTATGTTCGTCTTTATGAGTGACCAACATCTGTGACAACTAGTGTGTGTGTACAGCTGTCTCCATGTGACTACATTGAATAAGTCGGGTGTTTGTTAGTCAGTGACTTGACTAGAGTTAGTTACTTAGGTCTACACCTAGTCTAGTTTACTTTTACATTGTATTGTGTGCTTCTTAGTTAGTTCTTGAATAATAAAGAAAACACAATGAGAGCTTGAAGGCTCATGGATATGAAGTATTCCCTGTCTCTTTCTCCCATCTTTGAACATGGTATCAGAGCATTGCCAGATTGAGCTCTCTGGAGCAGGAGGGAGTCAAGAAGACTTGAAGAATCTGAAGAACAAGGTTTTTTGAAAACAAAACAAGCTGCCATTACTCTGTCAAGGTATGCATTTGCTCATTTGGACTCTATGCTTTATCACAGTGGTTGAGGCCTTTCTGGGAGCCTTGGTGGGCATCTTTGAGCATATGTAAGTTCTCATTGAGCCTCATGATGAGGAGGACCAGCTGTCAAACTAGATCTGGAAATTAGCGTGATTGTGCCTGCTAGACTGTTGATCACAGATCTCTACAAACTATCAACTACATCATTTATTAAGTGATATGGAGCTTGTCTACACCTTCTGAAGGTACTTGAAGACTACAGGAAGCCATTGCTTGTGCTGGAGCTCTGTTATGAGCTGAAAACAGAGTACACAGATCTATGAAATAGTCTTGAACTATTGGGAAAGTGAAAGGACAGCTTGCATTTGATTATCATTGAGCTACAGAAGCTCTTGGTTATGCCCAAAAGCATCAACAAGGCGTAGACATTTGCTTGGAGGCCGTATGTATATGTTCTCATGTGTTGGAGCTGGTTTTTTATGACTAAAATATTCAGATCTAGAAATATTTTAATGGCTGGAAACTGTCATACATAGTGAATAGCAAGCATTGTATCTTGCTAAAGCAATACATGTCACTTTGGAGCTTCTATCACCTATATGAACTGACATATGCATGCTGAATGTATGGAGGATTGTGGAAAGCATTGGATGCTGCTGAATACTCAAATCTGGACTTGAAATAATTGCGTTGATAGTGCTTGGGCTGGTTATGAACAGTCATGGTTATGAACAGTCATGTATTCCTTGACAGTTATTAATGAAGACAGGTTGTCTATGCTTACCCAAATGCTCATGTATTGAACCTATCACTTCAAAGTGAATGTATGACGTGTCTTGAAGATTTTTGGAGTTGAAATACATCTTGCTTACCAGAGTATTGGTTGTTTGTAATCTGTGAGTAGATTTATGTCACGTACTTGCTAGATATGCACTACTTTGTGCTCGAATGGTTATGTTTGGACTGCCACATGTACTAGCAGATACTCTGGAGTTTTTGGGACATGTATGACATGTATACACATTGATTTTGGCCTTGAAATTGTTGCTGGTTACTCACAGTTTGCAGTTTTCAGACTGCATGTAATTACCCTCGTAGTGAGGTTGCAGGAGTTTAAGCTGAAGCAACTACAAAGTATATGTATTGACTGTTATACCTATGGGTTAGACCACTTGTTTGTGGATGTTTTGGGCTGTCATTGGGCTGAAATACCCTAGTTTTTTACTGCAATTAATTGCAGAAAACTATCATAAACAATTAAGGACTGAACTTGGTCAGTCATACTTGTTGGCTTGCAAGTAGTCAAGCATTTGGTAGACATAGTCTATTGCATCATGGCTAATGCACATGGGACTGATAATATCACTCAAATAGTTGGAGAGAAGTTAGACAACAAGAACTTTGCATTATGGAAATTCAGAATGAAGAACTTTCTAGTTGGCAGGGGTTATTGGGATCTATGTACAGGAGATGAGGCTGCTCCTGAGTTGCCTGCAACAACGAATCCAACTAATGAACAAAAAAGAGCTCATAGGCTATGGAATGAGAGAGCATGCAAGGTGCTGCATTGGTTTTCTCTATGTATATCTGATGCTATGGTAATTCAAATCACTGGATGTGAGACTCCGAAGGATGCTTGGGACATACTGATGAAAAATTATGGAACCATGGCACATGCACGAAAGATCCAGTTGAAACAGTAGTTCAACAACATGTCTAGGAATGGTAGGAGTATCCAGGTGTATACCACGGAGATTAAGACCATAGTTGATCAACTTGCTACCATTGGCTCAAGTGTATCAGAAGATGATATGATTGTTGTTGCCTTGAATGGATTAGGGAAAGAGTACAAAGCTTTTGACACATCCATTTCTGTTAGAGAAGAGCCCCCTACCTGGGAAGAGCTAGTTGCTTTGTTGCTACATGAGGAGGTCAAACTTTGTTTGAATACAAGTTCCAGTGCATCTCAGAATAGAGACATTGTTTTATACTCTAGCCAGCGTGGCAGAGGATTTAGAGGTCGTGGCTCATTTCGAGGTCGTGTTGACACTCGTAATGCTTATGGACAGCTGCAGCAGGGTAATTGGCATGGTGCAAATACACAAGGCCAGCATGGATCTGGCGGGTTTAGAGGTAGGGGGAGATCACCCCGAGGTAGAGCTGGTGGATCTGGTTCATGGCAGTCATCTGATTAGTCCAACAGGGACAAGGATTGACATTATTGCGGTAGGTATGGGCACATTGCAAAGGATTGCTACAAGAAGCAGGGAGATATGAAGGCAAAGGGCAGACAGCATGGGCACTATGCATCTTCTAGTGGTGCTCATGATGAGCAAGTTGATAGACTCTTTGCCATGCAGCATGTATCCAAAAATGCATCGAGACATAATAGAGATGATAGATGGTACATTGACTCTGGAGCGTCAAACCACATGACATCGCATGGAGAGTGGTTTGATGAGATGGTTGCAGGTACACATGGTCATGTATGTACTGGGGATGATACCCAACATGACATAAAGCATAAAGGGATTAATCCTCTCATGATGCCTGATGGCAAGAAGAAAGGCCTGCATGATGTATTACATGTACCGACCATAACAAAGAATCTTTTGTCTGTGGGTCAAATGGGAGAACAGAATCTGCAAGTGAGATTTAACAAAGATAGATGTTTCATTGAGGAGTATGGAAATGGCTGCAAGTTAATTGCCAAGGGCAGAAGGGATGGAAGAATGTTTACATTGGATGCAACCATTCCGGGACTTAAGGCAGCCATGTTTGCTCATGATGAGAGTGCCATTCGGGATGTAGAGATTTGGCACCAGCGGATTGGACATGTCAATGTACAAAAGCTGAAATCTATGCAGCACGAGGAAGTAGTACTTGGATTACCCAAATTCAAGTATAATGACTTTAGTCATGTATGCCCTGCATGTCAGTTTGGGAAGCAGGCACGGTTTCCTTTCATGAGACATGTAAAAAACAGCACTAGGCCTTTACAGTTGGTGCACTCTGATGTCTGGGGTCCTTCACATAATGCTTCTTTTGGAGGTGCATGGTATTATGTATCATTTATTGATGATTTCAGCAGGTACACTTGGCTTTATATTTTGAAGCATAAAGATTATGTGTTTGATGCATTCAAAGACTTCAAGAAGCATGCAGAAAATGAGGTGGACTGCTACATATCCTGTTTGAGATCAGATGGAGGAGGTGAATATGTCTCTAATTACTTTGACATGTATCTTGCTAAATATGGGATTAGAAGACAGCTCACATGTAGCTATACACCGCATCAAAACGATGTTGCAGAGAGGAAAAATAGGGTCCTAATGGAATCAGCTAGAGCTGTGTTGAATGAGAAATGTCTGCCAAATGGTTATTGGGATGAAGCAATGATGATTGTTGTCTATGTGCTGAATTGAACCCCTACAGCAGGGATTCATGATGTCACTCCATATGAGAGGCTGTATGGTCATAAACCTGATATTTCACACTTGAAGGTATTTGGCAGCATTGCATATGTGCATATACGGGATGAGAAGAGGAAGAAATTGGACCCTAAGGCAGTGAAGAGTGTGTTTGTGGGATATGCACAGGAACGGAAAGCTTATAAGTGTTATGTACTACGCATGAGACACTCATAAGCAGAGATGTGGTATTTGATGAGTTAGCATCCTGGTATGGGAATCGTGTTGCAGTGCCTACTGATGGCTCACCCAGTATGAGTCGTGCTGAAAATACTCCTGCAGAGAGTACTTCCATGAGTGGTCAAATAGGTGATGTATCATCTACAGTGAGTCCTTGGACAGGATGATTGCGTAGTCACACTACTGCATCCACTGACACGGATATGTCAATGAGGGGGAGAATAGATAAGGGAAAATAAAAGGTTTTTGAAGATGTAACAGGTCCACTCACTGCAGGTTATGAGTCATCTAGCAGTGACAGCTTAGACAGTGAATTGGGGATTCCATATGTTATGATGCCAGGTGCTAGGCAGAGTCGTTATGTGTCACCTCATGAGAGGCAAGCTCACAATGAGCCACAGCTCAGGAGATCAGAGAGGGTCAGAGGACCTATTGATAGATACAATTACACTGGATATTCAGCCCATCATTATGCTTATATGACGAAAGTAACAGGTTTTAGAGAACCAAGTAAGTTTGATGAGGCAGCAGATGAGGATTAGCGTGCTGCTATGGATGAGGAATATTCAACTTTGGCTGAAAATGGCACATGGAATTTGGTACAGTTGCCTGAGGGCAAAACACCTATTGGCTGCAAGTGGGTGTATAAGGTAAAATGTAAATCAGATGGATCATTGGAAAGATACAAGGCCAGGCTGGTTGCAAAAGGGTATGTGCAGCAGTATAGTCTTGATTATGAGGAGACTTTCAGCCTTGTAGCAAAGATGGCTACAGTTAGAACTGTGATTGCTTTAGCAGCAGCTAGAGGCTGGAAACTATGGCAAATGGACGTAAAGAATGCCTTTCTAAATGGAGAGTTATAGGAAGAAGTTTACATGGAATAGCCTGAAGGCTATGTGCATCCAGAATTTCCAGCACATGTATGCCGGCTGAAAAAGGCATTATATGGGCTGAAACAGGCACCCAGAACATGGAATGCTTGCATCAGCAGTTATTTGCAGCAACATGGTTTTCGATTGGGTGAGGCTGGTCATAGTTTGTTTGTGAAGAAGACAGATCATGGCTATGTATTCCTAGTTGTCTATGTTGATGACTTGATCATTACAAATGATGATGAAAGCGTGATTGTTGAAGTAAAGACATGTTTACATGCTGAGTTTAAGGTCAAGGACCTAGGAGAGCTGAAATATTTTTTGGGGATTGAGGTTGTCTCTACACCTCAAGGCATATGGCTGCTACAGAAGCAGTATGCTCAGGACATGTTACAGAAATATGGTATGGTTGATTGCAAGCCTATGGATATGCCTTTAGAGTAGAATGTCAAGCTGCAGATTGATGTTGGGACAGAGATTGAGAATGTTATGGTAGGCTGCTTGATCTATCTCACGATCACTAGACCTGACTTGAGTTATGCTGTGGGGCTGATCAGTCAGTTCATGCAGAAGCCTCGCAAACCACACTTGGATGCAGTCAGGAGAATTCTGAGATATGTAAAGAGTACCACAGATCATGGGCTATTTTATGCATATGGGAAACCCCTTGACTTGATGGGGTATATTGATGCTGACTGGGCTGGTTGCACTTATGACAGGAGGTCAACTAGTGGCTATGCATTTGGATTGGGTAGTAGCATGATCAGTTGGCAGAGTAAGAAACAGCCTACAGTTGCACTGTCCAGTACGGAAGCAGAGTATCGTGGTGCAGCCTTAGCAGCCTGTGAAGCTATGTGGTTTACAGAAGTTGCTGAATGACTTGGGAGTACACTTGGACAGCAAAGTAAGGCTGTACTGTGACAATTTAAGCAGTGTCATGTTAGCAAGCAATCCTGTTTATCATGCAAGATCGAAACACATTGAGGTTCACTACCATTTCATCAGGGAAATGGTTTTAGCAGATCAAATTGACTTGGAGCATGTGAAGACTGAAGACCAGGTAGCAGACATCTTTACCAAATCACTTGGTAAAGATAAGTTCATTCACTTTAGACAGCTACTTGGAGTGATGCAGATGATTTGAGTTTTGTTTTGAGCTTGAGGGGGAGTGTTAGAAGTCAAGCTCACTTTAGTTCGTCTTTATGAGTGACCGACATCTGTGACACCTAGTGTGTGTGTACAGCTGTCTCCATGTGACTACATTGAATAAGTCGGGTGTGTGTTAGTCAGTGACCTGACTAGAGTTAGTCAGTTAGGTCTACACCTAGTCGAGTTTACTTTTACATTGTATTGTGTGCTTCTCAGTTAGTTCTTGAATAATAAAGAAAACACAATGAGAGCCTGAAGGCTCATGGATATGAAGTATTCCCTATCTCTCTCTCCCATCTTTGAACAAATTTCAACTTAGGAGAGGCTTAATTACAGGTGCTTATCCCTATAGCTCAAAAATAATCCTCCATAGATTCAATCCAAACTTTAGGATTTGTCTTGACCTCCTTACCCTTTCCATCAAACTTGTGAGTTTTAACTTGTTTAAGAATGGACTTTTTCTCTTGTAAGTCAATAAGATTAACGTTATGTCAATGTGTCCTAAGGCTTGTGGGACACGTAGCTTTCAATTGAGTGTCTACAAGACGATTTAAGCATTGATAAAACTTGGTTACCTGTTGAGTGATATCCATGGGTAGGGTGCACTTCTTAAGGGTCACAAACTGGAAGTAGTACACTTCCAGAAAAACTAGCAAAGTTCAAAGAACTCATTCTTCTTCAAGGCACAATACGAAGATAGAATATATCCATGTGTAGCTTCCTTTATGAGTTCCCAAGTAGTAATAATCTCAAAGATTCCATCGTCTCGACAATATTGCTTCCACCAAAGATGCATTTTCCCTAATTTTTGATCCATACTTCAATGTTCATCTCTACATCCTTACCCTTCCCATCAAACTTGAGAGGTTTTATTTGTTTGAGGAGGGATTCTTTCTCTTCTAACTCAATAAGATTATCCTTAGCTAGGATGTTCTATTTTACAACATACAAAGAACTAGTTTAATAGGTGTGATTGAGATTCCATAGAAACCTTCTCACATTTCAATGTAAGTCTTTTTAGAGAGTTATTGACCTTGCATAAGTAGAAGAGAAAAAAAGCATATTTTATTTATTTTCTTTCAATAGGAATTACATCATGATAAGGATCTTATTATAAAGATTCATCCAATGGAAATTTGATGTATCAATAGTGTAGTGGAATGGAGGTTTGGCAAAGACTTCTAGGAGTTTGTATTTGGAAGGAAGGTTTGGATAACATTCTTTACAATAATTTTGGCAGCAAGAGCAATGAAATGTACTCGACCCTAAACCGTAAGAAGAGTAGTTTGGTAGTTGTATAGGGATCCTATTAACCCCAGCTCAAGATAAAAGAAAAAGAAGTAAAATACGAAGGCAATGGAAGAAGCAAGTCGGAGAATAAGCAAAGGTGCAAGGATCACCTCTTAAATCAAGTTAAAGGCAAAAGTGCATTTTTAAGTGAAAGGCACCCTAAAATTTTTGTAACATAGCGCCAGGCTCTCTCCTGTGCAAATTGTAAAAGGGTAGACGGGCATAGGCTAAAGAAATAGACAAAGTAGAAGGGAATGGAAAAAAGGACCTTGCCACAATGGCCAGTCATATAAAAAATGGGATGATTGCCCAAAAGGAAATTTAGGGTTTTGTATATAAAGTTGAAAAGTGAATGAAGAGCTCATTCTTTGGTGTGTGGCAAAGTGGATTCTTCTTCTTCTCTCTTCTCTTCTCTTGCTTGCTTGCTTGTGAGTGCTTGAGGGAGGGAGTGTGAGTAAGTGAGGAAGTGAGTGTGTGAGGGTGAGGGATCTTGGAGGTGAAGCCCTCCGCCATCTCCTCTCTTCTTCTTCTCTTCTCTTCACTTCTCTTGTCTCACGTGTGGCTATGGAGGATGGAGCTTGGAAGAAGAGGCTTGAGGATACTTGAGCTTGCATCACGAATCATGGAGCTACCAGAGTTCTTGAGAGAGAAAGTAACTCAATCGGGCATCAAGGTAAGCTCATTACACTCATAGAGAGGGATAGTGCATAGGCTATGTGAGAGATAGCCATTAGTACTCACTTGAAACACTTGAAGGAATAAGCGGGTTGTGGATCTTGGTGGTTGAGCACGAGCTCCCTTTACATTTTGGTTCCATTGCCGGGATCAATGGATTCAAGCTTAAGAACTTGTGCACTTCAAATGAAGCATTGAAGTAAGGGTTTCATCTTTGAACCAGAGCTTGAGATAGGTAGGAAGTTTTGGGTTTTTTAATATTCACAACAAGTAAATATTTTGGTTATTTTGGCGGTTTGATGATTAGAAGAGTAGGAGAAATCATTCCATTACTTTGCTTTTGATTCTTGTTGCATTTGGAGTAGGTCAGGAGTAAGAAATCAGATTGGAAAAGCGTAGGGTTTGTTGTTGTAAAACAGGCCCAAACAAGGCACAAATCAAGAAAAATAGGGAAGAAGAGTGCTCAAGGGGATTAAAGTCGACAAGTGAGTGATTAGGAGTGGCAAGACCTTTGCTAGAAAGGGGTTTAATAGCCAAGAGGCCAAGGGAGAGCTCATTTGAAACCATGGTTGTGTGTGTGTGTGTGTGTGTGTGTGTGTGTGTGAGAGAGAGAGAGAGAGAGAGAGAGAGAGAGAGAGAGAGAGAGAGAGAGAGAGAGAGAGAGCTCCATTGTGTGGATTCACTTCAATCTTGCCATCGAGGAGTTTGTTGCATGCTACAGGTATACCCACACCTTCTCCTTAATGCATAGATAGGATCTGTAAGTTCTTGACAAGTATGAAGCCTTGAACCTCTTGGCATGTCAAAATTTTAGCCATTTTGGCAAGAAACATGTCGCGTTTTGCCTGTCTGAGCGGCTCGCGAGTCCCAGAATCAGTCCTCAACCACTTGTCTTTGGCCATTCGCCCTGTTTGAGTCATCCTGGTACATTCGGACACGCAACCACTCCACCCGTCTTCGAGTGGCACATTCGGACATACTAGGTAGTCAACCCTTCCAATTCAGCCTCGGACTGCCCTCCTTGGCCTAGTACCGCTCGGCCATTCAGCCCATCCAAACTCCATATTTGGCCTCGGTCCACTGGTGCCACATGTCATTCGGATGCCCCAATTTGGCCTAGTGCCATTCAGCCCTCGATCACTTGGCCCGTCCGAGTGATACACTCGGCCCCTGCTATTTGAACTTGTTGGGTTGAATCAGATTTTTCCCAAAATTCTTAAATTTTGGATCAAACCCACTTAGACACTGGCCATACGAACTTCTGAAGGCCATACAAACACTTGAAACATCGACCACTTGGCCCGTCCGAGTGATACATTCGGCCCTTGCAATTCGAACCTATTGGGCCAAATCTAAAATTCCCCCAAATTTCTCAAATTGTAGACCATACCCACCTAGATATTGGCTGCACGAACATTCGAAGGCCATATAGACACTTGAAACACCTTTTTGGGACAAGAAAAAGAAGGATCAACGAGATGCAGATGTAGAGACGATGCTAGTCGACTGTCTAACGATTCAGCCCGTTAGCAGGATCAAGCGAAGTCGTAGACCCCCAAATGAATCTTGACTGAGTGGGAGGCGCAATGAAAACCTTATAAACCAACGAGGACAATCAAAAATTGAACATACAAGCCTATTAGGCCAAACCCATAAACGAGAGTGCAAGAGCTGCTTAGACACTTTGTTTTCTCACTCACTCTGATTTCTAGCACTCGAAACACACTTAAGAAAACCTAACAGTCTGATTGTGCACAGTTCATGGAAAAGAGTGCACACACACACACACACACAGTGAGGGTAAGTTGAGGACTAGTTGTGATTGACAAGGAACTTACTCAAGCATAAAAACTTAAAGGAACCCACCAGTTAGAGAAGATCCCAAGACATAGACGGGTGATCGAATCCCCAAGTGTAGGACCAAATGAAGAACACAACTAAAAAGCCAGACGTAGCAAGGACCCAACACTATCGGGGAAGTGGATCCACCCGACCTCATTAACTTGATTGACAACTTGGCAAAACAGGAAATCTTGGACATGGAAGAGGGCAGCTCAATTTGTAGAAGCAATGAAGAATTTAACCTAGGAGACTTTCCTGAGGCGATCCAGTAATTAGTGAGAAAATATGATGCTCAAACCTGGCTAGAACACCGTGGCAGACCTATAGAGAACCTTATAGTGGACCTTGAGGAGGAGAGGAAACTAGCACGTGAAGCTCTGCAAGGCATAGTTGCTTACAACTAGGATCAGCAGACTAGGAGTTTATGCCAAAACATGAAAATGCGAGAGATTCAAGGAGAGCTAGCACTAGTAAGAAAAAATTGGACAGAGAACGAGAGAGAGCTAGAAGGAGAACTCATGCTGAGCGAGCTTCTGACAAAGCGGCTGCTAGATAACACGGCAGTGGAGCAGAGTGTTGTAGCATTAGCAACATCGCTACTGGTAGGGTTAGGAGTTAGCCAACAAGGCTCTAAGAGCCAATCAAAAATTCCCATGGTAGCAAAATAGCTGGACAAATATTAGTCGAATGACAACCCATATAGCTTTGTAGAGCAGTTCGAGTAGGTATGCCAAGTCAACAGTCTCACTAATCTCACTCAACAATTGCAAGCTTTCGGTCTGTGCTTAGGCGATAAGGGTAGGATCTGGTACACAAGTCTAGATGCTACTGATGAGCGAGCCAATTTTAGTGGCTTGAAAAATCTCTTTATTAAGAGCTTTTTTGAACCTGGATACTTCGATAACCTACTAGTACGGAGGAGCCAAACAACGACGAGCTTTATGTACACCCCTATGTATCATACGACAAAGAAGGCAATGTAGTCCTTATGGACTATCAATTAGTACCAGTCATGGAATTGGGTAGAGGGAGAGGCAGAGGCCTAGGGGCACAGACACAAGAGCCAATCATGTGTTGGACTTGCAATTACGTAGGACACGTTTCTTCACATTGCTCGGAGAGGGAGCAAGCAAATAGAGATAAGACTGACTTAAGATGCGCTGAGTGTGCAATCATACATGCGCTGAGTGTGGAATCACACATCTCTTTATCAATTTCTCTAGACAAAAGCCATACTCTAGTTTGGCAAACGAGCCATCGGTTCCATTGGGGTTGTTTGGTGTCAAGACACTTGATGGGGAGGCCACACCTGCCGGTCTTAGCTCTTGGAGATGTCACAAGGAAGGGAATCATAGCCACGGGAGCAAGAGTTAGTGTGCTAAGCCATGCAATATTCCAAACTCGGGGTAACCCGCCAGTCAAGACTTCTAGATTCAATGTCACACTGGCCAACGGAATGAAGGCAAAATCATTTGACGTGTTAAAAAATTGGCCAGTGAAGATCGTAGGAGTCCAATTCTCTATTGACTTTATAGTCATGGACTACGACATCCTGCTCGGCCGACCCTGGATGTGCAACATGAGAGTCATAGAAGATTGGGGCAATGGTCTCATCTTCCTAGGCAATTGAACGAAGGCTGTAAGAGTAGAGATGGACACCTGGAAGACTATGCTGGTTGACCTAGATGCCATCTCCACCATGCTGAAGGGTGACGGCCGGATTAGGAAATTCTATGGGGCCTTAACCAAGTATATCCCATGCCGTGAGGACGAGCGAGATTGGATGCATGTTCTTGCTACCATCGACTTGCCGTTCTTAGATACTGAGGAGTATGAACAAGCCATCAAGACGATTGGCAAGTCCAAGGACACACCCTCAATACCAGTTTGCATGATTGATAGAAGACTACACGGAAGACCCAACCATATCACATTCAAAGTCTTGAACAATAGATGGGAGCTCCTAAGAGATCCTAGGATATCTGACTGACAAGTTGGCTGGCAATCTAGCAGTGAATCTCAAGCCACTCCAAGATCTCTTGGATGAGCCTAAGTGGCAGTGGTCCAAGGTGCATGATTTAAACTTGATGTACACTTGGGCCCTAGTCCCCTGACCAACATGAAGAGACGTATCAGGACTTGCAAAATGATGAGCAATCGGACATGGATAACTCTAACGATGATATGAAGACTGCTATTCCTTCAATGATGAGAGTGAAAGGGAAATAGACACTATAGAGTACAACATCGGGGGTCGTGTAATCAAACAAATACGAGTTGACTCCAGACCACACAAGCAAATTGCCTTTAGGATAGAGAAAGGAGTCGTGTGCATGGATTGTGATTGTACCTGGTTGGAGCACATAGGTGCAATTGACTATGAGCAGGCAAGCCTAGCCCAACCAAGTGACATGCCACTACTAAGAACAGACTCACCTTCTGAGCTATGACCACTAGGAGAGACTCCCTCTTCTAGTGAAAACGAAGAGTTTGATTTTGAGTTGGAAGTCAACTCAGAGAGTGATCCTGAGATACCTCAACCTTCCAAGACTAGACGCACCAAGGGAGACCTTCCCATCCAGCTAAGGCGCCGACAGTTAAGGGAGGAACGACGAAAGATGCCTAAGGATATGTAGGTAGAAGAGTAGTGAAAATCACAAGATCTACCAAAGCGATTCACAAAATTCAAAAAAGGGGATAGGGTAGTGATCTTGCTGGGAGCCAAGTGACAAGGGCAAGCAAGTGAACCAATCAAAGGACTTGCCAAGGTCAAGGAGATCAATTTAGCTAGGGAAGGGGAGACACCCGAACTTGTCTTTATAGCTGATGACTTGACCAAGGAAGAGGAAGCAAGCCTCATTGCTCTCTTACAAGAATATATAGACGTCCTTGCTTGGTCCCTAGAAGAGCACAAAGGGTAAACCCGAGGGTAGTGACCCAAAACATACCCATGACACCAGACACAACACCGGTCAAGCAACGACTGTATCCCATGAATCCAAAGCATGCACATGCCATCAAGGAAGAAATTGACAAGATAATGAGAGCATGATTCATCTATGAAGTTAAGCACATTGACTGGGTTTTGCCCATAGTCATTGTGCTGAAGAAAAATGGAAAGATTAGAGTGTGTGTCAATTACAAAAAGGTAAATGTGGCTACGAAGAGAGATAACTAACCATTCGCGTACACTGAGCACATGCTCGAAACAGAGGCTGGCAAAGAGGCCTACAACTTTCTAGACGGCTTCTCTGGATACAATTAGGTGCAAGTGCATCCTAAGGATAGGCACAAGACCGCATTTGCCATTGAATTGGGTGTCTTTGCCTATATAATCTTGCCTTTCGGGTTGACTAATGCACTAGCTACCTTTCAATGACTCATGTGCACTATATTCAAAGATATGCTTAGGAAGGAGTTAGAGGTCTTTGTGGATGACCTGTGTGTTCACTCTACTTGGAGGGAACAATTAGACAACGGTCTTTGAACAGTGTCGACTATATCATCTCTTGTTGAACCCCTTGAACTGCCAAATTTGGGTAAAGCATGGATGCATTTTAGGGCACGTAGTGTCAAAGAACGGCATTGCCACATACTTCTCAAAGGTCAGGGTCATTGTCGATCTTCCACCCCCAATTGATTACAAGGGTGTTCAGTGCTTCTTAGGCCATACATGGTATTATTGGCGGTTTGTGTTGAACTATGCATTGATTGCTAGACCTCTATACAAGTTGTTGATCATATTCGAATGGACCGAGGAATGCCAATGTGTGTATGAGGAACTGAAAAAGACTATGACCACGACATCAATCCTATAAGCCCCAGATTGGACATTCACATTCCATCTGCACATTCATGCTTTGAAATTCGTCATAGGAGCTATGTTGTGCCATCCTGGTAAACACAACCTAGATTACCCAATGAGATTTGCTAACAGACAACTCACTAAGATCAAAATAAATTACTCAACAATGGAGAGAGAGGGGTTGTGGCTATGGTATTTGCAGTTAAGAATTTTTAGCATTATCTTTTGGCTATGCCTTTTACCTTCTTTGTTGACCATCAAGCCTTGTTATATCTTGTTAATAAACCCCGTGCTACAAGACGCATCACTCAATGGCTACTTGTGATTTTAGAATTTGACTTCTCCGTGATGGTACATAAAGGGAAGCAGCACTACATGGCTGACCATATGTCTCGCATCCCCATAGGAGAAGCCGCTCGACAAGGCATTGTAGATGAGAACTACCAGACGCATATCTATTTAGCTTGTCCAGCGAAAGGGATTTGTTTAGAGTCAACATGATACCGTATTAGATAAATGACATAGTTCAAGTGCTTGAGCACGGACTACCTAAATGACCAATAGAAAAAGCTCGACTTAGGCGTCTCATCCTGAAGATCCAATCGTATCAGTTGATAGCAGGCCAACTCTACAGGTTGGGGCAAGACGGGTTGTTGTGAAGATGCATGTGTGAGCATGAAATCCATGATGTACTCACAAAGGCACACGGTGGAATCATAGGAGGACACTTCAGTGGAGATAAGACAACCCAAAGGTGATGCAGTCCTAGCTGTGGTGGCCCACTCTCTTCTGAGATACAACACGATTCGTAAAGAATTGTGATGAGTACCAATGGACTAAGGTCCCTATTTGTAAGGATCACATGGAGCTAACCCCAATTATTGCATAACAATCCTTTGAGAAATGGGAAATTGACTTTATCTAACCTATTAGTCTCACAACATATTATTCACAAGCTAAATACAAGATTGTTGCCACCGATTATCTAATGAAATGGGCAAAAGCACACACTACGAGAAGAAATGATGCTAGAACCACTACCATGTTCTTATGGGAGCAAGTGATCTCACTATTTGATTGCCCCATCAAACTTGTTAGTGACCAAGGCACATACTTCATCAACAACGAAGTGATAGCTCATCTCCTATCCACCTTCCTAATCATCCATCGGAAGTCTTCGCCTTATTACCCTTAGGCAAACGGCCAAGATGAATGTACAAATAAAATCTTGGTGAATGTTCTGACCAAGGTAGTTTCTACTTCGCGCCTAAGAAGAAGACGACCCAGAAAAAGCAAGAGGAAGAAAGGAAGAAAAAGGGGGAAGTGGACTTTCAGAAAGCCAAGAAAGAGTGAAAAAATCCCAGGAAGAGAGGAGGAGAAAGGCCGTTGAACATGAGGAGGAGTTGAGGAAGAAGGAAGAGGAAGACATCGAGCTGGCCAAACACAAGTCAATGGGGCAACAAGGGAAACAAGGTGAAATGGACACCTTGAGCCTCCCAAGAAGAGAGGAGGGCCCGAGTTCAAGCACTCAAGTATCTGAAGGCACACCAACCGTAACACAGGAGGGCAAGGGTCAATCCCCCATCCATGCCATTTCACCCCTCATGGTAGCTACCTCCACAGTAGCAACGGCCACCCAGAGCACCCTGGCCATGGTCGATGCCACAAATCTTATGGCATGGGTGCAATATTTCGTTAACAAGGAACTAGCTCAAGCAAAGATCATAAAAACCCCGATCGTAGGGCAAAAAATACTGACAGCAATAGAAGTTAAGTCAAGGCAAGACCCTAAGTGGCAAAAGGTGGCAAACTACGACAAGTATGTTGCAAAGGTACTCTCTCAACTGGAGAAAGCCAAGGAAAAAAAGAGAGAATAGCGGTGCTTGAGTTGGAAGCCAAGAAAGAGTCGGTGGCGGTCTTCCAGTTGGAAAAAACTCAATAGGTGGCCATATACCAAAAAGAAGTTAGCGAGCTAAAGGCAAAGCTCAGTGGGAAGGATGAAAATGAGAAAACCTAGAGGCAGCAGCTCGAGGAAAAGAACTAAGAGCTGGTTGCACTACAACGCGACTACAAGCTCTTAAGAATGCAGCATCAAGACCTAGAAGCTCATCTGAAAAGAGTCCAACAGGGCATGGAGGAGCTTGCTGCAAGAGAAGCAAAAAGAGAGCACGAACAGGAGGGGCATCACCGAGAGGTCAAAGACCTGATAGTCAGGGTGTTCCTGGAGATAGATGATCAGGAGAGGCTGGAGGGAGAAATCGAGCACTTGGAAATGGAGAAGGGCGTGATCGCTCACAAATGCAAAGAACATGAGTGGGCAATAACAGCCTTAACACATAGGTAGGGGGAGAGCTCTGAGGAGATGACGAAGAGAGCAGAAGAGTGGGAAATCTACAATGAAAGGAGGGTGAAAACACTATCACGTGGTCTAGCTCAAGTGGAGAAAGACAAAGTATTCTCATTGAAAGCACATAAGAGGTTGCCCAGGTGGGCTTCCAAACACAACAACGCGCCTTCCTGAATAGCTTATTAGATGTCACACAAGAAAAGGAGGGAGAATCCATAGAAGCCATTAAGAAGAAGTTGGGATTGGCACGCAGGGCCCTAAGAGTAGGCCTGCAGATGTCGCCTCAACTTGTGGGAGTTGACCTTAGGCTGGAAGAGGAGCATCATATCTCCTGTTGGCAGGCCTAACCTTGCAAGAAGTGGATGCACTTGGATTCACAAAAGGGGCACACCAAGAGCCAAGGTAGGAGGAGGAGGTGGACATGAACTTTGAAATGGGGCCACATGAGGAAGAGCTTGTCCCACCACCTCCTTCCCCCCCACAACTTGACGAGCAGCAACACATAGATATCCCCGCAGAAAGAAAGGTGGCATTGAGAGAAAGGATAAAAATAATGGTGAAGGAAACAAGAAGAAGATGGAATGCCAGAGGAGTAATGGCACCCCTGACACCTATCCCACCATGTAAGGACGAATTCCCAACAAGCTTCCACGTTGACCTTCTAATATGGGAGAGGCAAGAAATAGCTAGGAACCCCTTCGACTTTAATTTCCAATTCTCCATCACCTGCGTAGAGTTTTGCCCATCAAGGTGGTGGAGGAGGTGATTAATATCGAAGGCAGGCTTGGGGAGAAGTGGCTGAAGGAGAGAATGTAGAACCCCTCAGTATGGGGCACTAAAGATGCGGAATTTTGGCAAAACAGATTTTTTGAGGTGCCAAGGTCTGTGCCTGGTTATGAATGCCAACCTGCATGGAGAAGAAGGATCTGCGACATCATCATGGACACTTTGGATGACCTTTTGCAACACTCAACCCTTTGAGAGAAACGGCCCAACTTTCATGCCATACCCTCGAAGGGTGGGAGTGGATTTTGACTCCAATGTCCATGGCAGCTATGACTTCCCGATATAACCTGCATTGTACTACCTATGAAGATGCCCTTATTTTCACATCAGAAACTTTGTATGATACAATGATCCACTTCATCAACGAATTCTCTTCATGCCTTGAGCTTGCCTTTATTACCATATGTAATTACCTTATATTGCTTAGGATACTCCTTAGGCATGACCCCGCTCCCCAGGAGAGCAACCTCCTAGTCCTCCATCTTGTTCCTAATGCTATAGATAGTTGTGCGATGGCTCGACTAACGATGCGAGCTGCTCTACTACCTTCCTTTCGCTTAGCTCTTCTAGAGGATATGAATGATAGTCGCTTCACTCACTGCAATCATCCATTCCTCTCCACCACCACCCTTCAAGTCCGCCTAGACCTCAGGGGGTATCTCCAAAGCCGCCAATTCCTTAACAAATCTATTAAGACTCCTTCTCTACCTCACTCTGATGATGAAGACTAGATTCTGTCATAACTAATTTTTTCAAAAAATTTACAAAACAAAAAGAGGAACAAAGAAAATGAAAATGAAAAGAGATATCACACAAGACACTGTGAGCTACACGCAGGCCACAGTCATTGCACCTAAGGGTTCTCAAGTTGGGTGCATCCGATGGCTCCGATCAGCTGGCTCCATTCCTAATCCCCTAGCCTTATTTGATTCTCCACTTTACACTTGGGGCACATCAAGGGCAGGACATACCTAGGGAAGTAACACTCGGTTAGACCTGTTATCCTAACCTACACGCACCGTACCTCCCTTATGCACAAACTAGGTCCTCAAGTGAGGGACAGTGCCCATGCTTTGACCCAACTCCCAGTCCCACTAGCATGAGCACAATGCACCACAAGGAAAACCAAGCACACCCCTAGGTAGTGCACCTTCTTTTCTTTTCAAGTACAAACAAAGGCCTCAACCACTAGCTTCAAAGGCCCCATCATCCATGTAATGTGCTCCTGGCTTCTACCATCTTAACTGGGTGATCTGTTTCTTCCCAAGCCCAATTCCCCTAAGACCCCATCAACATTGACTCACACGTCTGCCCTTTCTCATTAAACCTTCACCATCTCAAAATCGCAAGTGTCCTAGAATCAGCACCTGCTAAAGAATGGGGTCATCTCATGAGACAATGTCACCATGCAGGCAAACAAGGTAGAGGTAGACTAAGGCAGCTTGGTCAAAAAGTGAATGAAGAGGCTCGTTTGGAACAGTGCAAGAGAAGGCAAGAGCGGAGGGCCAAACAACGGATCTATCTAACATGATATTCAATTTCAAAGGACAAATCCCCTCACGGCGAGTAGCAAAAAGGGACCCACCCCAACTTCATATCCAATTTCAAGGGCATGTCCACCCAACACCAACCTCCACAAGGGCTTGTATACACACTTTAAAAAAAGGCCAGCCGACTACACCCATCCCTTCTTCCTACCACTCCACATCAGTGCCATGGGATTGGCACTATACTAGAAGGGGAGTAATGTTAACCCCAGCTCAAGACGAAAGAAAAAGAAGAAAAATACATAGGCAATGGAAGAAGCAAGACGGAGAACAAGCAAAGGCACAAGGATGGCCTCTAAAATTAAGTTAAAGGCAACAACACATTTTTAAGTGAAAGGTACCCCAACATTTTTGTAAAAGAGAGCCAGGCTCCCTCCTGTGCAAGTTGTAAAAGGGTAGACGGGCATAGGCCAAAGAAATAGGCTAAGTAGAAGGGAATGGAAAAAAGGACCTTTCCACAATGGCCAGTCATGTAAAAAAGGGGATAAGGGGATGACCGCCCAAAAGGAAATTTAGGGTTTTGTATATAAAGTTGAAAAGTGAATGAAGAGCTCATTCTTTGGTGTGTGGCAAAGTGGACTCTTCTTCTTCTCTCTTCTCTTCTCGTGCTTTCTTGCTTGTGAGTGCTTGAGGGAGGGAGTGCGAGTGAGTGAGCGAGTGATTGTGTGAGGGTGAGGGATCTTGGAGGTGAAGCCCTCCACCATCTCCTCTCTTCTTCTTCTCTTCTATTCTCTTCTCTCGTCTCGCGTGTGGCTATGGAGGATGGAGCTTGAAGGAAGAGGCTTGAGGATGCTTGAGCTTCAATCATGAATCGTGGAGCTATCGGAGTGCTTGAGAGAGAAAGCAACTCAATCGCCCATCAAGGTAAGCTCACTACACTCGTAGAGAGGGATAGCGCGTCGGCTCTGTGAGAGGTAGCCACATTAGTGCTCGCTTGAAACTCTTGAAGGAATAAGTGGTCCGTGGGTCTTGGAGGTTGAGCGCGAGCTCCCTTTACAGATCCGATCCTAGCTGTCACCATATGTGCTACTCATAAGTGTGTAGACTTACGCAACTAGATGTTTCCTAGGTTTATCTCCTCACAAGCAGTATTTGGCAAGTCATCCCATGAGGATCCACTTGTGCAAGTTCCTAACGACACATCTACAGTCTTTAGTGGCATACTAGTATCGATCTAAGACAATCACTATTGCATGAGCTATCAAAGACTCGAGGCATGCAAACTCTATACTTGGTTCAATGATAGTGAGAAACAAGGGGGAGCTGATTGTCGACCCCTTTTCTCATAAGGCATAATCTCACATTGGCCCCCTAAAACTTTGGTTTGCCTCAACCCTAGGATGGTCCCAATTTATCAACATTTCTTAAATTTTTTTAAAGAATCCACATGGCTAATTGCATCCACCCACCAACCATAGGATAGTTTTGTCATGAAGACTGTCCATCCACTTCCTATTTTTAAACATTATGTATTTTAGTTTTCTAATCAAGGATACTACTCATGCTATGTAATTAAATAAATACATCTTCCTTAATTAATCTTAGCATAAGGTCCATTGTCATATTTCTTACATATGAACATAAAAACATTCCTTTGAAAAACAAGGTATTTACATTATTGTGATAATTACAACCTCTCTAAAGAGCAAAACCAATACAAAACCCCAAGTTGCCAGCCACCCTACCATATTCATCTCGGGCCTTCCAATACTAAAATATGTTAGGCTTGTATAGGTTTCCTTCCCTATCACAGGACCATGTATTAAATTAGATTCTCTCACCAAAGCCATGTTAGTACTTACCCACCATAAAGAAAAACCTTCCTATATAAATGACCTCACAAACTAAGCGGGCCGCTTTAAATAGTATATGTTTACTATGCCTTGATCCAATTCAATTGTCAAGGCATGGATGTCATTAGTATCATTTACAAGATTTTACTTCAATCAAAGTCAATCATATAAATTAATTAATTTTTTAAAAATGATTTCCACACAATATCAAACGTAGCTTTTTCAATAAACCTTCATTCCAATTAATAATCTTGGAATCAACTAATGGGTTTTTAATATATAATAGACGCATATATCTAAATATGAAGGTGTTTTGATTAATATCTAGATTAATTGGGACATAAGAAAAACAATGCTAAATGATTTACTTACCATATGTGGCTGAACTATAAAAAATATAATTAAACATGTGTAATTTAGAAATTTGTATTTCTAATAAATTTTTAAGTTACTATTTTAAAAATACTAATATTACTCAACTATTTTAATGATATCTTGAATAGAAAATCTTTTTAAAAGCTTAATAATGCCAATGTAGTTTTTTAAAATTGATAAACTTATAGAATTAAAATATATTTTTCTTTATTTTTTATATTTATTTACTTTTTTAGTTAATAACTTAAGATTAATTTAATTTGAACATGTAATCTCATATTTTTATAACTTATTTTATTTATCTTAGATTTATTCTACTTTTTAGTTGATTAGTTACAATTTTTAGTTTTTGATCCATTTTAACATAATTATTTTTTAATGATTTAGTAATTAATGAATTTAACTTTAATTAATAATTAATGGAGAATCATTGTGTTTAATCATATATGATTTATAAGAATTTTTAAGCTATTTTTTTATCACTCAATTATTTAAGAAATTTTGAAAAATAATAAACTTGAGTCTTGTCGATTGCCATATTTTTAGCATAAAGGGTGGAAGGACCCAAAACCTCGATGCACTTTCGTGGAGATATGGTAGCCCAAGAATACATGTGAATGACCACTATTTCTCTTGGTGTAATTTCCACTCACTTCTATTTTCTCTTTGTTTATTCCCTCTCTCACACACTCTCTAACAATCTCGAGAGCCTTCTCTCACCACAAGGATGAATTGATTTCTGGGGGAGAGGGGGTAGATTTGTTTTAATAAGGGGATGGAAAGGTGGTTGTTTTCTTGCTTTTCTCTTTTTGAGAGCGGAATAAAATGGAAAATTTTAACTTATTTTTCAAAATGGAATTTAAGGGGGGGAGGGGGCATATGTGTGCTTGTTGATGTGTGCAACCACTCAATTATGGGTCCCCCCCAAGGTAAGGCTAATTAGGGGGGAGGGGGCATCTATGTGCATGTTGATATGTGCAACCGCTCAATTAGGCCCCCCCCCTCCCAAGGTAAGGCTAATTAGAGGGGGAGGGCGCATCTATGTGCATGTTGATATGTGCAACCGCTCAATTAGGGCCCCCCCCCAAGGTAAGGCTAATTAGGGGGGGAGGGGGCATCTATGTGCATGTTGATATGTGCAATCGCTCAATTAGGGGTCCCCCCCAAGGTAAGGCTAATTAGGGGGGGAGGGGGCATCTATGTGCATGTTGATATGTGCAACCGCTCAATTAGGAGTCCCCCCCCAAGGTAAGGCTAATTAGGGGGGGAGGGGGCATCTGTGTGCATGTTGATGTGTGCAACCGCTCAATTAGGGGTCCCCCTCAAGGTAAGGCTAATTAAACTTTTTTAATTTGTTAATTATTTTTTATTTTTTATTTTCCATATAAAATAAGGAGTTGATTTTACAAACACACACACATATGTAAAGAAAAAATCAATAATTAAAAAGTTAATTTCAAGATACATTGAAAACTTTTCTTACTTAAAATTTTATAAAATTCTCATTAAAATAAGTTAATTGATAATATATTTTATAAAATTAAGAAATTTAATATTGAATTTAGATAAGTTATGGTGTAACATACCTAGGTTTTTCTAGTAAACATGCGCGATCATTAAACAAATAAATAGGAAATTGAGTAGAATAAATGAGTTTAAGCTTATGCATGAGTCTTTGAACATGTATATAAGCAAAAAAATTCAATTGTTCACATGATGCGAGGACATGAAAATAAAGCATGGTCATGTGTGCTTACTAGGAAATTTTTGGCATGTTATAAAGGGCCTAGAATAGCAAGTTTATCAGTTGAAATTACTTTAGTTATGTCATCATAAAGATAATGATTTAGAGGAATCCATCATCCTCCTATGAAAAGAATTGAATTAACCCTAGATTCCTCAAAAATAAATAGTTTGACAACATTTAGATTCTCCATGCGCTATATCCATTTAAGATTGGTTTGAATATAGGGAAGCGAATTGGCATTGATAATGCAATACATGCCATTCTACATCCAACACCTTTCGCAATACAATGAAGAAGAATCACAAAGTCGATTTAAAGTGTGCATAAATTGATCGTTCCATCAAAATTTGGGGAGCGCATAGCTGATATAAACATAGCTCGTAATATAAGGAAATGTTTTTATGCTTCATTATTCTTGTACAAATCCATTAAGCATTAGTGGGAAAATGACTAATAAAGAATTTATTCTCAAGTAACTCTTGTTTGGTTTTAACAATTTATAAACAATATCGAGGTTCATTTCTAAATTCTTATTTTGCTATGCTACCAATGTAACGTGCCTATCTAATGAATCCCAATGGCACAATTTGTGGGTAGTCTATTAGCAGATAATCAAGGTAACTTCCATTTGGAAGTCCCTTGGAATAACGGAACATCTGTAACCTTGAACTGCTTGAGTCTACTTCTACCTTGTATGGAAACCTCAATCCCACAAGGATCGTCTTAAAATGCAGCCTAGATTAATACTATGGTCTCATGTCACCATTATCTAGCATCAACTTTGACGTGACTACTTTGATATCATCCCTCAAAATTAAGTGAATGATTGTTGCATTTGGTTCAAAGAGAGTGAGAAATGAGGGGACGCAATATGCGTCAACCCCTCTACTCATAAGTTAAGAAACCCAGCAAGTTTGCACTAACATCAAGCTTTCTGAGAGATCTACCTGAGCTTGTAGGATAAGCTAGTTTTAGAATGCTCAAGGAATCACGACCAAAGTCCCCCCCCCCCCCCCCCTAGCTCCTTAAAACCTCTAGCTAAACAACAAGCCCTTGTGGAGAGACCTTTCATGTATGATGCCAAGTCTTAGCATTCAAAGCAGTTATCTAGGTCCTTAGTAACAAGCTAGCACAACTAACTTTGGGAGAGGTCTAGTAGGCACATCCCAATTGTTAACCTCGATTGGATAGGTTATTTCTTAGAATCCACAAATAGTTCAAACATTCCTTTCAATGTGACAAACAATATGATAAATACAATATGACAAGTAGAATGATAAGTATCCCTGTGTGTAAGAGTTTTTCCAAGCCCTTAGATTAGAAACATAGATTGGGCCTAATTTGAATCATGATTTTGAATCTTGGGTTTTAGGCTTTGCCAATGAGATGCCTTTCATCAATATATTTCATTCCCAATCTAAGGAGTGTCGTTAGTCTATTTCATTCCCAATATAAGGAGCAAGACAACAATTCTATTTCAAGCATCAAAATATTCATTTTTGAGTAATCCAACTATAACTAAGTTATCTTTTTGTTTCAATTTCATTCAAATTTGGTTTTCTATCTAAGAAATAAATTCTCATTCAAATACTTTGCTAGACAATTTTCTAACAAAAATATCAATGTTTTTCTAACCCTTGCTAACTTGAGAGATCAATCTCTCTTTGCTAGTTAATGTGTATACGATAATTAAGATAGTACCTAACCATCATCTCTAGTTATCTTAACTTCCTTTTAGATTTTATCATATAAATATTTCCTTTCAAAAGATGGGAGTTAACCCTATTTTTCATTGAACCAATCATTTCATCATCACAAAAATAAATATCATGATTGTTTAGGAAGTTCTAACCATGGACTAGGTACCAGCACAAGAGATATTATCGCTATTGAAATTTCCTTCTATGGACCTATGTTCTTCATCCATCCTCATCTGTTATTAATTTCTAACCAATATTTCTATTTTTTTGTATCAAAAATACTTTTTTAAAAGACAAGGGGAATACCTAGACTTAAGTTGTCACGACATGAACATTGCTTATACATGCTACGTCTCATTCAGCTTCAACTTTCCTTTGTTTTGGGTCCATCTTGCACATACCAATTCTCCTACGTCCTCGTCTCTCGCTTCTCTTTTGGGCCTTTGTGAGCCTTCTAGGGTTTATGCATCCTCAAGTCAAGGCTTGTTGAGGCAGAAAGATAAGCTCTAAAGAAGATATAGAATTTGGTCTAGCAAAAAGAAAGTCTCTACTTATGAGGAGAAAGCTTTGGTAGTAAGACAAAGAGGAGATATGACAAATTTTGGAGGGTTTTGTTGTATTTTTGGGTGAACTTAAGATAGAGAATAGGAGATAAAAATGAGAGGGTAAAAGGAATAATTGGATAAAATAGTGATAGAGAATGATGAGGGATTGATATAGATAGTTGGGGTTGATTTGGGGAGTAGATGGATAGAGCGAGGACAGTGACTTGTAGAGGGTAAGGGAATTCGCAAAGGGGAGGGCAGGATGAAGCTCCAAGTAGATGATCATGATCAGTGTTCACGAAAAACATTTTTTGTAGTAGATACAAAACCTATAACTCAAATTTTTGCAGGGATTTCTGAATCAAATGACATGTATTTGCCATTTTTATAACTAAAAGTTTTCAAATGTTTGAGGTTTTAAATCTTCTTCTTTCAATGTTGAAGGTTTTTTTTTTTAAATGTTCAATTCACTTTACATTAAACCTTAGTTTTTTGCGAACAATGATCATGATCGCCTTGCTTTTGGCTTCACCGAGCAAGATGATGTATTTGAAGTGAACGATGGTGATGACCGCTCCGGGCTGACCGCCATTCAGAAAGTGAAACTATAAAAAGCTTTTATTTCCTCTTAATTATTAAGCTGAAGTTATCACCGTCACAGTGAGGAATCTTTTTTGCAAGCATGTCCTACGCTCCAACCTCATTAAATCTAACTTAGAAATGAAACTAATTGAACTGCACATCATAAAGCAATAAAAAATATATGTAGGTATATATCTTGTGTGTGTGTGCATGTGCGCATGTGTGAGAGCGCTTTGGCATGTGGGGTTTCTCTTTAGAGATTGATCCAATGAGTTTATTATCAAACTTTTTTAGAATTTCTAGCTCACGAATCCGACCGAAGTTATGGGCACATGCTCAAGAAGAACATGTTTGGCCAAATACAGACATGGTGGGGTATGTGGAAGATAGTGCCTGGTTTTCCAAGGCTGCTAAACCTTTGTATCACATTCTTCCAAACTAGTTCTTGAAGTAGCATGGATTACATTCCATTAGCCAAATAGGAAGCCCCTCTAGTTTTTTGATTGGAAGGTTACTTGAAATGCCTCATTTGTCCATTCTCTCTCTAAACTAGAGAGAGAGAGTGTGTGTGTGAGATTGAGAGTTTTTTTTTGGGGGGGAGGGGTACTCATAAATATGTGAGCATATCACATAGATTCAAAAGAATAAATATATTTTTTAATAAAAAAATTTCATACAAAAGGGCATCATATGAAAGGGTTATTTATAGATTGAATTAAAAAAAATCTTCTTTATTAAGAGAAAATTTAAAGATAAGTATATTTTAAAATAGGCCTTGAACGTACTTAATGTAGAGGGTTTACATGTAGTGAACCCCAAAGAGAGAGAGAGAGAGAGAGAGAGAGAGAGAGAGAGAGAGAGAGAGGGATTGCTAAGCTCTAGCCTATCATTCACTTGCAAAAGAAATAAATGGATAAAAGGGAGAGAAAAAAGGGTGCCACAACAACAATTGTTGTCATGAATTTCAAAAGGTCTAACTTCTCTAATTTTTCTTTTTGCTCATTATGTTCTAAAGGAAATTAAAAATTGCCCCCTCACACCACTAAGGCCTTGGAATGGCTAGCCACCAAAAAACAAAAGCATTCTATCCTATGAAATTGATTATCTACTTGTAGCTTGCAGGAAGACTCCCCCAAAACCCTAATTAGCAACTTAGGTTCATTCCAAGGGTTATCTAATCTGTTTGTTAGGTTGGGCTTCATCCAAAGGAGCACCTCACCCACCAACTTCACCAATACATTGGGGTTTTGCGTCCTTGGTTACTCATCAATGGGCCTCATAGACATTTATTCATTGTGATATTGTAGTGAACTATTTGCTATGGCATTACAATGAATTCTAGGAACCTAGCATTGAGGACCAAGAACAATAGTGTTCAAACTAGAGTCCACACAAACTCATTAAGCAAATGTACTTAGATGTCAGAACAACTTTCAAAAATTGCACACATCAAAGACCCGTAGCATAATGGTATGTTTCTTGCATTTAAGAAATGTCTCTAGGCTATATTTCCCCAACCAATCTAGAACCATAGCCACCTAATGCACTTATTGTAAGAAAGATAGTCTCTCATTTGGTTGGCTACACAAAAACATTTATTATTGAGGTAAGATCAAAGAATTAGTCCTAATCTACAAAATCTAGAAAATAAACAACTTTAACTAGGTTTAGAAGTTACTAAAGGAACCAAATGAATTAAAATAACGACAATATAATTCATTGAGCTTGACCTAGGTAACAGTGCCACTAGTGTATCTTATGGTCAATCTAGCAATAAAAACTAAATTCAACTTGGATGCCCTCATAGAGGAGGATAATACTATAATATTCTAAGTTATAATACCCATATCAAGCTTATGATTAGAACTTTTACATATACAATTAAAGCTAACCCTTACAAGAGTTGATTCTACTTGTTGTTAAGAAAATATAAAATTATGATAACAATGGAAACAAAAAGTATACTTATAGGGTGTCATGTCTTGTCCAAACATAAGAATGTGGGGAAGAAAGCACAACTTGGCTAGAAATTCAACTTTCAAAAAGGATACAGCAATACACCTCAATCTATTAGGAACAAGAATTATTGTCACATTCAACCATAAGCATCAAGCTTAAGGGTAAAAGAGCAACACAATAGCCATCAAATCTCAAACCCAATGCTTTGGATAGCAAGGTGGTATACACTTGGTGAAAATACTTCAACTAGTCATCAAGGAGAACACTAAACCAGTCAATCAAGTTGTGTTGTAAACAAAGGAGGAGGATAAATAGAAAATGGGTTACCTAAGAGCTAGAAATCCCAAGCCTCACTTTTAACAAGAAAAGGAAAGTCAAGGGACAAGTACGAAAGGGGCTATATGAAAACTAGGAATCCGAAGCCTCTCTCTTAACCACACAAGAGGCCGACCAAAAGGAATAGATGCTACAAGAGGTGAAGAAAAAGTCAAGATGGATGCCCTAGAGATTGTTGAAAGCAAAGTATTTCTATGATGGCTATTGCACCCTCTTGTCACCCAAAGTAGGTCAAAACCCACATTATGAACATAAAAGGCCACACGTTGAGGAGATACCAAAATGGTCAAGGGCCAAACAACTAGATTCTAAATGTGGAAACTCTACTACCACCCACCACAAACATGTGAGGCTTGAAGAAAAGAAAGTCAAGATGAGGCTTTCTAGGAAAAATATCAAATCACTCAATTAATAACTTACAATAGCCACAACCAACCTCGAAAAGTCAACCAAAGATGAACATGCCCATGTCAAAAGAGGTTACCAAGTGCATGCCATTAGTATAAAAATAAATTGGGGGCAAGACTAGCAATCCACATAAATAAAATTTAGATAAACCTCAAAATATCCAACTTTCTTGGTGGTTTATGACAGCTATAAAGAGTATTTTGTGCTTAAAGTGGCTAAAGACCTAGCACAAGAGAAGAAGTATCCAACTTCCATGTGCTTCAAGGAAACATATGACATATGTAATATACTAGTACAAGCCTCTTATCTCAATGATGTGAGAGTAGCTAAAGGGAACTTGAAAGTGTTAACACTTGCATGGCCTATCACTTGGAGAGACATGAGAAAAAGACAAAAAAACTATCTTAAGCACGTTGAAGTAGTTGAAGAATTCACAAAAACCCTCTCAAAGGACAATGCATTTGAAGTGACATTCATCCTATCATATCAAAAGAGGTTACAAAAAAACAACTTATGAGAACATTTGTTAAATCTGAGCCAAACTTAAATCAAGGTAACCATTCTTAAGGGATAGTTTGACCAAAGGCTACAAAATAGTACAACTAGGGAACCACATAATAACATTGTGAAGCAATGATTTTTTTAAAAAATGGAATACATGTACACATGGCCCTCATGAGAATTCACTTGATAGTCAAGGGCGCAATGAGACAACTCGTAAGGAGTTAATCCACTATTGGACAAAGTCTTAACAGAAGAAGAGTAACACAAAAAGATGTCTAAGTTTCCTTTTAACAATTTTGTTCATGAATAAACACAATGCACAACACCCTTGTAAATCACTTAAATAATGATTTGTTTGAATACCTATAGAACAAGACAAAACTTAAATAATATATACATCAATGCCAAAATCATGCAATTCAAGACCTAGCAACATCTAGGTGTGCAAGGTATAAAGAAATGCTTGAGCACAAAACATAAACACAAGTGTATGGCAAAATGCAAAGTGATAATAATAAAAGTTAAAGGTAAAGAGTAACTCATGAAAGGTGAGAAGGATCGAAGCTTGCACTCGAGAGCTATGGCAGGAGAGCAAGAATAAGAAAGAGAGAGACAAGAAATGGGAACTCCAACAATCACAATGTGTGATCGGGCCTTCCTTTGCTCAAATTGTCACTAAAAGAATAAAGAATAAAGTGACGATGACGGGCGCCCACCACCTACAGTGTGCAGTGGCGGTGACTATGAGTGAAGCAATATATGGGTGGCTAGGCGGAGGCACCTTTACCCCCAACAACCTCCCACTTAAGGGTGAATCTGCCCTAGTGAGGAGTGAAAAGAAAAAGAAAAAGACAGTACAACATGTGCACATGTACAACAGGATGCGGAAAGACGTCATCTCATCCCACACCCATCAACCTCTTGAGGAAGGCAAAGCGCTCTGTAGAGAGGCTTTTCGTGAGCATATCTGCAAGATTCTGGTCAGTTGAGATCTTGATAAGATCAACAGACTTGTCCTCAATGACCCCACGTATGAAGTGATACCTCACCTCCTCAATGTGTTTCGTCTTCGCATGGAAGACCAAATTCTTAGCTAACTGAATAGCACTCATAGAATCTGAATGCAGTGTAGGGATAGCATCAATACCAAGGTCAGTAACCAAACGACCCAACCAAATGGCCTCCTTGCAAGCCTCAGTGGCTGCAACATACTTGGCCTCTGTAGTACAAAGGGGCGTGCATTTCTGCACCCTGGACATCCAAGAAATAGCACCTCCAACATATGTGAATACATAGCCGGAAGTGGACTTCCTACTATCTGCATGTCCTACATAATCAGAGTCAGTGTATCCCACGACTCCTGTATCCTGGCTGCCATAGCATATGCACATATCTGTAGTGCCCTTTAGGTACCTCGTGATACACTTCACGGCATCCCAATGCTTCTTGCCAGGTGTAGCCATATAGCGTGCCACAACACCAACTACAAAGGCAATATCTGGACGAGTGGCTATCATGGCATACATAAGACTGCCCATTGCGGATGCATAGGGAATCTTGGCCATCTCGGCCCTCTGCTCATCTGTCTGCGGATAATCAGCCTATGATACCTTCACATAAGAAGGCAATGGACATCGAATAGGCCTTATGTCTTGCATGCGGAAGCGCTCAAGGACTTTATGAATGTACTCCCTCTGTGACAAGTAGAGGAGTCCTTGATGCCTGTCGCATCTAATGTGCATACCAAGTATGTGAGCGGCCTGTCCCAGATCTTTCATCTCAAAGCTCTTCTTGAGCTGAGCCTTAAGAGCATCTAGCTCATAATGAGCTTTCCTTGTTATCAGCATATCATCCACATAGAGGGCCAAAATCAATAAAGAACCATCACGGGCTTTCTTCGTGTAAAGACACGGATCCATAACACTCCTATTGTAGCCATGTGACTACATAAAGATGTCAAACTTATGATACCACTCCCTAGGAGCCTATTTCAAGCCATAAAGACTTTTCTTCAATTTGCACACTAGGTGCTCCCTGCCAGGTTCTGCAAAGCCCTTAGGCTGCTCCATATAGATCTCATCATGCAAGTCCCCATGTAAGAAATCATCTTGACATCCATCTGGTATAAATCCAAGTCAAGCTAAGCAACCAAAGCCAAGACTAAGCACAGGGTGGTCATCTTAACCACAGGAGAAAAAACCTCATCAAAGTCCACACCATGCTCCTGCTTAAAACCCTTTGCTACGAATCTAGCCTTGTGTGCCAACTTGGGGTGTCCAGGGGTACTTTTCAGCTTGTACACCCACTTGCATGGCAAAGCCTTCTTGCCCGTAGGCAAGGAAACCAAATCCCAAGTGTCATTTTTATGCAAGGAGTCTATCTCAGACTGCATAGCCCTCTCCCAAGAGTGGTTATCACCCCTGCACATAGCCTCATCATAAGTGAAAGGCTCTCATGCATCTATAACCAAGACATAATGCATCAAGGGCTTAAATCTATCAGGTGGATGTCTGTCTCTAGTAGACCATCTCATGGCAGGTTCTGCTACTTGCCCAGCTGTCTGTCCAACGCCCTGACCATGAGCATCTGCTACAGCTATAGGCTGTCCAACTGGTTGTGCAGGAGCTCTCGGCTCCTCCTGAAATATGACCGTGCAGATCTCAACAACTCTCTCAGGCTGCCTATGCATCTTGTCTTCATGGAAGACTACATTATGACTGCGGATGACTTTCCACGCATGCGGATCCCAAAGACGATAACCCATCTCGCCTACATCCCCATAACCAAGGAAAATGCATCTAACACTCTTAGGATCTAGCTTACTTCTCTTGTCCCTGGGCACATGGAAAAATGCCTCACATCCAAAGACACGAAGATGCGCATAAGAGGGAGGTTTTCTAGTCCATACCTTCTCGGCAACATAGAAATCTAAACCACTAGAAGGTGATCTGTTTATGACATGCATAGTTGTACCAACTGCCTCAGCCCAAAAGCTATGTGGTAGGCATGCATGGCTAAGCATACTGCGTACACGCTCCTGAATGGTTCTATAAATTTGCTCAACCAAACCATTCTAGGGGGGGTGTAGGGGGCAGTCAACTGACGCTTAATACCCCTCTCATCACATAACTGCTCAAAATCACGTGAGACATACTCACCCCCATTATCTGTCCTTAGACATTTTAGCCTATACCTAGACTGGTTCTCAACCAATGCAAGCCATCTCTGAAACACAACCAAGACATCGGATTTTAGCTTAATGGGATAAGCCCAAACTTTCCGTGAAAAATCATCTATGAAAGTAATAAAATACTTGGCACCACCCATAGATTGACAAGGCATGGGCCCATAGACATTCGAATGTACCAATGCCAAGGGCGCACTCATGCGTGGCCTACCAGACTTCTTATGCATAGACCTAGTCTGCCTGCCATAAAGACAATGCTCACATGAATCAAAACATGCATAATCAAGGGGCGGTAAGTACTGCAATCCAAAAAGCATTTTCATTCCCTTCAAAGACATATGGCCCAAACGGGCATGCCAAAGAGATACATGTGGGATAGAACCCATAGACAAAACATGATCAGGAATAAGTTGATACAATCAAGGGATAGAGGCTGCCAGCCTTGGCACCTCTCACAATCACAAGTCTGCCATGAGTGATCTTCCATGCAGAGTCTCCAAAAGATACATGATAACTTGCGTCATCAAGCTATCCAGCTAACATGAGACTGCATGTCAAAGTAGGTACATGACGCACATCCTGCATAACAAAACTATTGCCAGAAGGAAACTTCATTCTAACAGCACCAATGCCAATAATATCAAGAGAGCTATCGTCACCCAAGCGCACAGAGCCCGAAACAGTATGGTATGAATAAAACCACTCTTGGCAAGGTGTCACATGAAAGGATGCACCTGAGTCCAAGAGCCAACACTGTGCATACATAGAGTGTATCTCTGTCATCTGTGAAGCACTAGAAGAAGCTGCAAGGATATAATCATCATCGTCAACATCCTCAGGCTGCATAACATTGATCTCTTCAATTTTAACACTGGACTTTGCAGGCACTATGCTGCGATCAAAAGACTTATCCTGCACTTTGTCTTTCCCCTTATCTTTGCGCCATTCATTGCGCAGTTCATGGCATTGTGGCCTAATATGGCCCTTTTTCCCACAATGGTGACAAGTAACATCTGCATTCCTGCCACGGGATTTACTACGTGACTTCCCACGAGACTTGGACCGAGATTTCTGAGAATCCCATCCACAGCCACTGCCACTGCCATGCTTTCCATATCCATCATTCCTGCCTCTAACTGTCATAGCATGTGACATACGAGAGGTATCCAAATTCTTACGGTTAACCTCTTCCTATAGAAGAGCACTCTCAACATCAGATAATTTCATGTTGAATGTGGAACTGATTGGTTTTTGGGCTGATTTTTTGTTGTTTTTGTTGCTGAATGGTTGTTTTTGGTGGTTGATTGTTTGAGTTTGAAGATGTTTTGAAGTGTTTGGAGTGGTTTGAGTATGTTTGGAAGGGTTTATGTTGGTTTTTGATAAAATATGTTGTTCTGAAGAGTTCTGTAATTCTCTCTGTATGGTTCTGTAAGGCTCTGTTTTGGTTATGTTTTGGTAGTAAAGATGGTTGAATGAATGTTTTGAGAGATGATTGAAAATGTGTGAAAAAGTTTATGAGAGATTGAATGGGCTTTGTTTTGGTTTTTATGATTTTTATGGGTTTTGTTGATCTTCTGTAAAGTTCTGTAGCTTCTGTGCTTCTGTAACTCTGTAGTCCTATTGCTCTGTTGCTCTGTGGTTCTGTTTTGTTGTTTCTGTTGAGTGTTATGATGGATGTATGGATGTTTTGGGAAGTGTTCTTGTCTTAGGAAAAGGATGAATGAAAGCTCTATCCAAGCTAATTGAAGTGAAGAAGTAGTTGTTGAAGATTTACAGAAGATTTATAGAAGGTTACAGACGACAGTGACAGAAGACAGATCTCACAGGACACTATAAAGTCTCTGGTGACCTTTCATATCATACATACCTTTTGGGAGGTGTATCCACGACCTAAGAAGGATTATTGTGAGTGATTATTGAGTGATTTTAGTGAGGATATGATGTACTATTGAGAGAGAGAGAGAGAGAGAGAGAGAGAGAGAGAGAGAGAAAGAGAGAGTCAGAGATAGTCAATTCTATCAAAAATAGTGTAACTGTATATGAGAGATTGAGAGAGAGAACTATGAAGACATTGAAGATGAATAATATGTGATTTATTTCCATTAAAAGATGGTGTATTCCTTTGTGTTCTTTGTTCTACTGAAGAATTTTATGAAGACGTTGAGAAATATGGTTGATTCTATCAAATCTGTGGGAGAAATCTACTATGATGCTGCGTGAAGAATTACTGTTTTCTTTGTTTTGATGATCAAAAGAATGAAATAAAAGCTTGTTGATGTTACAAGATATATTTTCTTGCAAGAGAATTCCCTTTTCCTTGATGTTCCTCTTGGGGCTTCATGTTTTTGGTGCGCAGCGGGGGAACTTTGCCATCAATAAGCACTAGAAGAGGCTGAAAATGAAGGAAATGGCATTGCCAAGAAGAGAAGAATTCAATGGATGTTTGTAAAATTCCTTCTTCCACTGAAGAGTTGGAATTTCTCATTATCAAAGCCACTTTCCACAAGAAGTTCATCCCACAATGGCAGAAACATATCACAATCATGATGCATGCTCTATGTGGTGGGCTATTTCCTCTTCCTGTTGAAGCAGCAGAAACTTGCATCTTGGTGGCAAATTGTTTGGGAACAAACCGAAGAGCAGAAACAGAGAGAATGACCATCCATGGAAGATTTGGCATTCATTGAGAAGTTTCCAGACATCATCAAGTGGGAGATTGTGAAGAAGCTTCAGGAGTCTTGGTCTGTAGAGGTTCACGAAGACAAGAAGGAAAAGAGTTGGAATTTATTCGTAGATGCTCAACAGCAAGATACATGGGATGCTTGGTGCATTGATAATCTACTATTTGTTCAATTAGCAACCCACTGGAAGTTGGTAGACAGAGTGTTCTTTACAACATACATTGTTGAAACCATCAGAAGCTGGTATTACTATGATGATGGCACCACCACAATGCTTAGACGTATGCATTTTGACACCTTCAGAACCGAATACCTTCCTCTATGCAGTGGCATGAAAGCAGAATTCAGAGACGTTGAAAAGGAAGAAGTAGAAGAAATGTTGGCAAGAGAGTTCTCCAAAGACTGAAGCCTTCTGTTATCCCTCTGTGGAGCACTAACAACATAGTGGAGCCAACCCCCTAATGAATGATGCAATAAAGAGGCAAGCGTTAGAACGAGTCCAGAGGTACGTGAGAAGAGAGAAGGCAAAAATCAAAGCTGAGAACAAGCTCGCAGTAGAAGCTTCCTTTGACGCCCTAAAAGCACTCTTTACAGAAGTCCCCATGGTGACTCAAGGTCCCCTTCCTAGTCAGATTCGTCCTGGAAATATTGATGATAGGCTAGCAAATGTAGTCCCATTGCCAGTTTTTAAGGGAGAGTACAATGAAGACCTTGATCTTCATGTAGCAGAGTTTATGGTAGCATGTGTCGCTAACAATGCCAGAACCCCTGAGCATTGGTTAGCAATATTCCCCGCCACTTTCAAGGGCGCGGCGTTTCAGTGGTATGAGAGACAAGCAGTAGGAACTTTTGGCACATGGGACGAGCTGAAGTTGGCCTTTCTCACTAAATTCAGGCGTGAAGGTTTTGAAGAGCGGATGCAAGAGGAATTTATGAATTTAAGTCAGTCCTCTAGAGAAAGAGTAGAAGCTTATGTCTCACGAATGGAATCCATCCTGAAGAGATGGACTAACCATAATCTAGATGATGGCATTCAGAAGGGAGTGTTTCTCAGAGGATTACAACCAGAAGTCTGTAAGTTTGTGGAGCTGCAAAGACCAGCCACACTGCAAGCTGCAACAAAATGTGCAAGACTGTACGATGAAGTGGAAGCTAGATTGACAATGAATCCACGAAGAGGAGTCCTACCTCCTCTGATGTCAGGAATGATGTACCCACCAAATGCAATCCTAGGGACTGTCCCCTACCCCTACCAACAGATGCCCCCAGTATCACAGTACAGTGCACCAAATTCACAGTGGCCACAATCAATGCCTCAAATGATGGTTCAACCACAACAACAATGGTCCCAACCAATTTTCCAATGCCAAATCAACAGCAACAGTGGAACCCTACCAACTGGAGCCAACAGCCCCCAACAGTTCAAACATGAGCTCTGAATCAAAATCAGAACAGAGACCCATCTGCACCAGCCCAACCTGTTTATGCAGTGATTACAGAGACTCCTCAAAACCCTACTGTCAGTGTCTCAGGAGGAGAAAGCTTGAAGGATTATTTATCCAACTCAGTTGCAAATATCAAAAAGGAGTTGATGGATGTGATTACAGAGCAGCTACAGACACTGAAAAAGAATACCGCTAGCATATCCAACATTGCAGGAGCAAGAAGAGATGTGATGCGGTCAAATACTTGGTGTGGTAAGTGTCATCAAGTAGGCCATTTAGCCACTGAATGTACACGAAATCCAACATTCCCTGGAGCTTTCTCTTCCTACTGTTTGCGGAAGAACCATACAGAGGATATTTGCTCTCTGAAGGAGATGCATGATAGGAGAAGGAAGGAAGAAGATGCAAGATTCAACTTGCTGGAATCCAAAATGACAACATAGGATATTGGACCAAAGCCTAGGGAGTTCGGTCCTAATTTCGGACGCAGGAGATTTCCATCCCAAAGTTACAGAGGAAGACATTCTGGCGGTGGTCAAAGATCAGAAGTGGAGTGTTACAGATGCGGAGAAAAGGGACACATTTCACCAAATTGTCCAATTCCCAAAGGTCAGTGGATTATAAGCCCTTATGCAGTCGATGCAAAGGAGAAGGCCACACTGCAAAAGACTGTCCAAGCCCAGCCCCAGTGAAAACAATGCTACTGATAATCCGGCCAAGGCCCAAGAGCCTACCTCCAATTTAGTGGAATTGGAAGTTTCTGCCATCACAAGTGCAAAGAAGAAGGAACCACCTGTCCAGAAAGAAAATAATCCTCCTGGCAGTGCCATACAGAGCACTATAGTGTCACACAGAGTCACGGAGACAGTTCCAGAGACAGGACCAGAGGTCCAGGAGGTAGAAGAGTTGGAAGAAAAAAGGAAAATGAAAATGGGTGTCGCCCCATTCCCTAACCGGCTAGAGAAGCCAGTGGATCCTATTAAGGACTACGATCTGGTTAGAGATCTAGATACCTTTAAACCAAACCTCACATTCTGACAATTATTGATGTTGTCTCCCAGTTGTCGAAAAAGGTCCAAAAGTATACTGACAAGAAGACATGGCTTAAGGATTACTCCCTCAACAACAACAAAGTCCAACAAAGCTCCAGAGCATGTAAAAGAAGTGGATGTGACTAACGTCTTCCTAGATCCGGGTACCCTAGAGACTGGCGTGTGGATAGAAGGCTGCTTTATTGCAAATGCACTGATTGATGGTGGCTCATTAGTGAACATTATGACGGATGTGACAATGAAGGATCTAAGCCTACAAGGTGTGCAACCCACCTAATGGCTCATCAGACTGGTGGATCAGAGCAGAATCAAGCCTTTGGGCATTCACCCATATGTGAAGACTACAGTGGCTGGAAAATATTATTGGCTAACCTATCTGGTGGTGAAGCCAAACTCTTATGGTACATCCTACCCCCTGTTACTGGGTAGACCATGGCTTTTTAAAGCCAGGGCAAGGACGGATTGGTTCAAAGAAACCTTGATCTTGGGTAGAGGACCCAATAAAGTGGTGCTGAAGCTATATGGTGCTCAAAAAGGACATGGATCCACCTCCTTGGAATTATCTTCTGACTCCCCCAATGAGGCTATAGATGGAACATCAGCCGACGAAGATGCTGTCAAATAAATCCTTCCCAAGAAAATAGTGGCACGTTCCTTAACAGTGGGTACGGTAAGCCAACTCCCAAAAGATGCAAAGCCATTATCAATGGGTGAATACTTCCTGCCTGAACTGGGAACGATTTTCGAAATCACTTCTGACAGTGAGATAGAAGCATGGATGTACTGCTCTCCCTGTTACATGGCCATAGTAGAGCCAGAGACAGAGGCAGAAGGCGAATCAGAGAACCTATTCTTCTCTTACAGAGCTCCTATAAAGACAAAGACAGAGACAAATACAGAGATAGAGTCTAAAGAGGACAGAGATGATACGGAAGAAGAAGGTTATGAAAGCAAGATGGAAGAGTCTATCCCACCCGAAGAGGATATATATGAAGAAGAAGTTCCAGAAGCATCAAAAGCAGACGAGCTCATGCTGTGGGACAGAATGGCGATGGTACCATTTGGTCTGGTAAATGGATTTTCTCATATTCAAAATATTTATAAGAAATGGGTTAAGAAGAACAAGCCGTCTTGCAGCCGTGGCTTATGCCGCCCTCACCCACCTTTGCCAAGAAAAGATGATGATGATGCACCGTGCCAACAAGCACCAGTCTCACGATTCCAACTGGCATCAGAGGGTCCTTGTTATGTGATGTTCCTGGACGTGTCATTAGAAGATGAGTCTTCAAGCCAAGAGGTAACTAATCTTGAAACCAAACCCGAAAACGGCTCTAATTCTATTTCAACATTTCAAGGGGCAACCTAAGTCATTACTGCAAGAGGACGTTGGGTCTAGTGGGACATCAGAAGAGGACACCAACCCCTTGAAGGAGTCGGATCTGTACCCAAAAGTAGTCCGTGGGACCTTCATCCGTGAAGTAGAAGGTGAAAGGTAGTTAACCTTTGTGGATGCAGATGGCACTGAACGCCATTTGAAGGTGGGTAGCAGCCTACCAGAAGAGGAGTTGTCAACTTTGTACAACTTGTTGAAAGAGAATTTGGACGTGTTTGCTTGGTCCTACAAAGACCTAAAGGGGATTGATCCCACAATATGTCAACATCATATTGATTTGAAGCCTGATGCCAAGCCAGTACGGCAACGACAGAGGCGAATGAACCCAAATTATTCCACATTGGTGAAAGCAGAGCTGCTGAAGCTTCTGGAAGCTGAGTTCATCTATCCAGTGGCAAATAGTGAATGGGTTTCGCCCATCGTGGTTGTACCCAAGAAGAATGGCAAGCTTCATATATGTGTGGATTTCCACAAGTTGAATTCTAAGACCAAGAAGGATCACTTTCCTATCCCTTTCACAGATCAATTGTTGGACATAGTTGCAGGACATGAGCTTTATTCCCTTCTGGATGGATTCAGTGGATACAACCAAGTGCAGATAGCAGAAGAAGACCAATCCAAAACAACCTTCACCACAAAATGGGGGACCTACACTTACCGAGTGATGCCATTTGGACTCTGCAATGCCCCTGCTACCTTCCAGCGAGTCATGATGGCCGCATTCCAAAATCATCTGCACGACTTTATTGAGGTATATTTGGATGACTTCTGTATCTATAGTTTGATCCGTGAACACTTGGGACATTTGGAACAATGCTTTGACCGATGCCGGGAGTATGGGATCTCCTTCAACCCTGACAAATGCATCTTTGGGGTCTCTTATGGAGTTTTGTTGGGCCACATTGTCTCTGCACAAGGGATATCAACAGACCTTGCAAAGATCAAAAAGATCGCAGCTCTAACAGCACCCACCAACCTCAAACAATTGAGGGTATTCCTAGGCCATGTGGGTTACTACAGAAGGTTCATAGCCCATTTTGCAACAAAGGAAACCTCCTTGCACAAGCTTTTGAGGAAAGATGTAGAGTTTATTTGGATGGAAGAATGTGACAAAGCCTTCAACACTCTGAAGCAGTGTCTGATTGAGGCACCCATTTTATAACCTCCTGATTGGACGAAGGAGTTTCATGTACACACTAATGCATCAGTTGAAGGGCTAGGTGCTATCCTATGTCAAAAGGGCCCCTCCAAATTAGATCAACCAATCTATTATGCAAGCCAAAAAGTCACTGATAGGGAATGGAACTATACAGTGACAGAGCTAGAGTGCTTGGCAATGGTGTTTGCCCTAGAGAAGTTTCGCCACTACTTACTGTCTACTCACTTTAAATTTTATGTGGATCATGAGACCCTATCCTTCCTGATGAACAAAGCAGACGTGAAAGGACGAATGATGAGATGGCTCCTTCTATTCTAGGAGTTTGACTTTGAGGTAATTACCAAACCTTGTCGTTCCCATGTACTGGCTGATCATCTATCGCATATCCCACAGACTGCAGACGAGGAGCATGATGATCCAAACCTCCCAGATGCTTCCCTATTTCTGGTCGACATTGTAATTCCCTGGTATGCAGACATCGCCAACCTGCTGGCAACCCAACAGTACCCTCCTGGCATTTCTAGTCGGGACAGGAAGAAGCTTATGTTAGAATCAGCCCCCTACACCCTGTTAGGCGGTGCACTATACAAGAAAGACAAAGATGAAGTGTTCAGAAGATGTGTTGCAGGAGATGAGATTGGGATTGTTTTGAAGGCTTGCCATGACGAGCTGTGTGGAGGCCACTTTGCAGGAGAAGCTACAGCCAGGAAAGCTCTGCTAGCAGGATACTGGTGGGGCTGACCCTCCACAAGGATGCATATGATTACTGTAAAAGATGTGATGCTTGTCAGCGAATCGGGAAACCCACCAAAACAAGTGCCATGCCACTGCAACCTATCCTTCCTTTGAAGCCGTTCGAGAAGTGAGGCATCGACTTCGTCGGCCCAATCGATCCTTCCACCAGAAGGAAACAGAATAGATACATCTTGGTATGTACGGATTATGTCACAAAGTGGTGTGAAGCTAAAGCCCTAAAGCAGGATGATGGTAGCAGCGTGGCCCTGTTCATGTACGAGAATATCATCACATGTTTTGGCAATCCCCTAGAGCTGGTAAGTGACAGAAGCACTCATTTCATTAATAAAGTCATGGAAGAGTTGACAGAGCTGTATAAGATTCGCCATCGCAAGTCCACTCCTTACTACCCCATTGCCAACGGCCAAGTTGAAGTCACCAATCGCATCCTCTACTCGATTCTGACAGGAACAATTGCCGCACATCGTCGTGATTGGGATGATCAACTTATAGAGGCCCTCTGGGCGTACAGAACCTCCCATAAAGCAACAATAGGACATACACCCTTCCAGCTGGTGTATGGTACAGAAGTTGTTTTCCCTGTTCAACTGGAATTGCCCTCTTTACGAGTGGTTATCAAAGAGCGTTTGGGGGACGATGATTCATTGCAACGCCGTCTCCTGCACTTGGAATGCTTGGACGAAACTCGTAGGATAGCTCTACAGTGTATGGAAGCCACGCAAGCTCGACGTAAGGCTTACCATGACAGCTTCATCAAGCACAAGGAGTTCAAAGAAGGTGATTTGGTCCTACCCTATGATTCACGATTTGGCAAGTTTCCTGGCAAGCTTCAACAGCAGTGGATGGGCCCATAAAAGGTACTTGTTGCTGTCAACCCTAATGGCTCTGTCCAAGTGCAGACCGTTGATGCCTCTGATGATCCCTTCCTGATCAATGGATATCGCTTGAAGAAGTATTTCCCTCCTTGGGGATCTTGACAATCACGGTCACCTGGTCCTTTTCCCCGTTGGCGTGGCACTGTAATTCTTATGATGCTACTTCTGATAGCCGTTCTTCAACCACTCTTGATGAGGTGGACGCAACCCTCTGTCCCCTCAGCCCCACTTCCAGCCCTGATCTCTTATCCTCTATTTTTCACTAGCGAGAGTGGCGAGGTGGGTTTTGACAAATGGTATTTCCACCATTCCCTTGCTTAATTCGAAAAAGAAAATATATATATATATATATACATATCGGTCATGGGAGAAAAGGACTTCGGTCCCTGTCATGCCAACCTATTCTTCGAGAAAAGATGGAGACACCCTCAGGAATAGGAGAAAAAAAACAAACAATAAAACATAAACCAAAGAAAAGAAAAGAAAGAAAAAAAAAACAAGAAAAACAAAATTGTTATGGGAGAAAAGGAAGAAATTCCCTGTCATAGCAGGCCTCATTCCAAGAAAAGGTGGTTAACACCCTTGGGCGGAAAGCTAGCAGTGGAAAAGGTGGCAACACGCAGCAGTCCAGAAAGTGGATTCATCAGTTGACATCCCCAGGATCAAGTTCCGAAGCTGCCTCCCTTGGTATGCTATGTCCTGTGCCTTTCTGCAAAGCGTTTGATAGTCCTCTAGCAGATGCCATGTCCTATGTAACACAATGTTTGATCTGATGGCTACCTCCTTGGGTATGCCTTTTCAACAACTGACGACACAATCTTCATCGACAAACAATCGAGTGACGCGAGCTTTCATCCTAACCGGATGGGGAAGTGAGTATGGTTGCCCTCTGTAACTATCAACAGAGAGTGAGACAGAGGGTGGGGCAAGTGACCAGTCTTCTCCCTTCAAATCAATTGAGAGGTGAGAAGTGTGAATGAAGTGTTGCATGCACAGGATGGGCCTCTCAATGCACAAAGCACGATCTGTTTCTGTGCACTGCACCATAAGGCTCCCTGGCCTTCCTTCTCGCACCGTATGCCAGCACAGGGCGGGATGCACAGTTGCACCATCAAATGCGCACAAGGCATACAACCTTTGCACAAGTGACTATGAGGATTACATCAATGGGTTTCAGGAAAGGGCTGCCCTCTTATATCTATCTCAACAGAGCGTGAGACAGAGGGTGGGCTGAGTGTGACTGGAGTTTCTTCAATCAATTACCGAGAGGTGAGATTGAGGGACGTTACGACCTTTAGAGTCAAGTATGTTCTCTTTCTCTTATGCACCCACGGGGTGGGTCTCTGCCATCAACACAGGACACGTCACCCTGTTCTGTACACTACACTGTAAGGCTCCCTCGCTTTTCTCCTTGCACCTATGCCAGACGGGTTGGACGCACTGATGCACCATCAACTGTGCACCCTGGCGTGCTCCCTCTGCATCATCCCCCTTGTAAATTCCTAAACCGGGTGTGAGCTATGGGTTTTCATTTTGATTTTCTCGAGTGATATTAGTCATGGGGTGAGTGACTGCTCTTTCATTCCATATGAGTGATTGTGCGTTGAGTGCAACATTCCTCATCATCGACGAATTTCATGCGATTCCTTCAACCAGCTACCTCCCTGGGTGTTGTCCCGTGGTCCCTGCCATGAAGGACGTGTGCTGTGAAGATACTTTGGTACCTCCTGTAGCCGACAACGACAGTGGACGTGCCATCGACAGTCAACCTTGATTCTCGACAACATGGGCCAAGTTTTTCTAACCCTATACCTTGTATTGTTATTGATGTTCATGTTTTAAGTGTGGGGACGTTCGTGGATGGTCTGTTGTGTGGTACTAGGTCCCTGTTACACGGTCCACCCTATCCGTTAAGGTTTTAAGTGTGGGGACGCGTCCCTGCACGTCTACATTGCATACTACCTTGCATATGCCTCACTTTGATCATGCATGTACGCCATGACTTTCTGTTACACTCCTGGGGTCCCTTCCCCACCCACCCGTTCACTATCACCCCTCCCTTGGGGCTGTTCCTCCTCCATTTTTCTTTCTTCCTTATTTTGTTGTGTTTCCTCGTGAATGCACCCTACGTTCAGCGACATCCCCATCTACCTTTATAGCCCTGTCCATCCCTTCGAGTTGTCGAATTTTCCTTTTTACCTACCCCTGTTCCGATGCACGTTTTTGAGTTATTAATTTTTGAAGGATTTTGCGTCAGTTTTGTGGATTATCGGTGGATTGCGTCTTTCCCTTTTCGAGGCCGTCGTCTCAGACTTTGCAGACAGACTCACACATTGCTAGGTTTTTTCTCTTTTTTCCTCTCTCACATTGCACCATAACACACATTTAAATTGTAATTAAAATCAATTGACCATTGCACATACACAAAATTAACAGACTGCACTTCATAAAATTGTAATAAAACGAACCCAAACGTTAATTGTAAAAGGAACTCTGCTGTTGCATGAGCACCTTTGCACCATAACCCACTTAATTTTTGTAAATTAAAACCCATTCACCAATGCACATGCACACGCGTTACAGACACATTTAACTTGTAATAAAATGAACCCCCCCGAAGTCACGCATGCATGCACTCAAGTGCCACAGATCATGTAATTATAATAATGAACTGCATTAGTAGAAACCCAGTCAAGTAAAGTCGTGTCAAGTGTGAGAGGGGTTGGGTTACGTTTTCGACTCACCATGCATTAACGGATTAAACATTAATAATGAACTATGTTTAATTTATTATTTAAACAAACTGAGTCGTTAGTTTCACCCATCCACTTCACCGCACTGTAGGACCCTGAACGTTCACGGGGATTGGGTTTTCTTGGTCAAAGATGTCAGTCATATTTGTTGATGTCTATTTAACTAGTCCGAGTCTGTGATTTTGTTTGGAGTCTGGTCAGTGTCTGGGTTACGGTATGTGTGACACTTTTGTTTTATTTTGTATGCTTGATTACGGGGATTTGGGTTCTTGCATGTTGCATCGCATGAAGCTTTCGGTCGCACATGTGCGTAGGTCATGTTGAATTTTCGGTAGGATGTGGTTTGCTTGGGGTGGTTTAGTCTTGTCCTAAATCTTTCTTCTTGCTGGTCTCAGTGGTGGTTTTGTTTGTGGGTTTTGCAGGTTTTCTCTTTGATTCCTCATTTTGTGTGTGTGGTTTTTGCTATAGTCTGAATGGCATCTTCTTCTTCTTCTTCCCCTCCGATTGTGGTACAGCATGTTCCCCTTATAGTCCATGATTATTCTTTCCTTCTAGAGGCGGATTGCATCCGACGTGCAGGCCTCAGACCATTTGTTGCCCTTACATTGCCGTCGGTAGATGAGAAGCTTTGTTACTCCTTCTTGGCTTCTTATAAAAATCAGTCTGGTTTATAACCGTACCTTCTGCTTATCTACAGCTAATATCCATGAAGTGCTGTGCTTGCCCCTTTTTGCTTCCTTTGTGCCCAGCGGTAACCAGTTACTTACTGCTGAAGAGATAGTTACTCTCTTGAAGAAGGAAACTTTTACCCCCTTGCTTCTCAATCAACTTATTAACAGCTCAGGGGTCTCTATTGCTCCTATCTCTTCTCCAGTATGGAAGCAGTTATGTCAATTCCTCCAGGACCGATTTATGACAAGTAAGTCAGCTTCTAAGTATCTTTCTTAGGAACTGTTCACAGCTTCTGTGAAGATCCTAGAGGGTGCTAGGTTCAACTGGGCAAGCTTCTTACTCTCCAAGATGGATCAACATTTCCAGCATGTACGGAAGGGTCAGATCATTAATGTTTCCTATGGTGCTTTCTTACAGGGCATTATCACTTTTGCACCTCCTCTTGGTGGTGTGCCAGTGCCTGATTTTGTTCCTTTACAGCCGCAACCTCCACCATCAGTTCCTTCCCCTCCACCTATGCAACCAAATTCAGAAGATGAGGAGTCCCCTGTTATATTTTCTCACAAGAAACGCCTTTGTACAAAGGGTCCTTCCAGCCCTCTTGTACTTGCTTCCCCTATACCCGCACTTGTTCCTGCTGTGTCGGGTAGTGCCCTTCCTTCTTTCCTCTCCTGTCCTGATTTATTTTCAGCCCAAAATGAAGAACAAATCGATCAGGAGATGCCTTCATCCTTACATACTATATTATCTGGACCTATGCTTTCACAACTAGTTTCCAATGTCCAGTCCACTCTGGAAACCTCCCTTACCTCTTGTCTTCAGACAATGTATACCAGTGTTTATACTTCCTTGCAAGACAAGGTGGATTCCTTGACTAGTCAGTTGACTAAGGCATTGGAGCATTTGTCTGCAAAAAGGGCTATACTCGGTGATATTAATACTCAAATGACTGCTGCCACATCCTTAATGGATTCCCAGAAGGCAACTATCCAAGAGTTAGAATCTAAGGTTACTAACTTGAAAGAGGAGAATGCATCCTTGCAGCTTGAGAAAAATTCTTCCCTTAAGGAAATGGTCACTTTGGCTAGTAAACTTGGTACTAGTGAAGGTGAGTTGCAGCACTCTCACGCAACTGTAGAGTCCCAACAGAAAGTTATTGAAGAACTTAACCAAAAAGTGGCTGTTCTTTCTGTTCCTCCTCCAACTCCTATTGTCCCTTCAGTCATATCTTCCAAAGGAGAGCTTGCTCAGTTGCACCATAAAGCTAAATTATGTGATGGGTTCTCCACTAAAGTGGAACACCTTCAGCAAAGGATGAACTGTGTGCAGGAAGATTTTACCTGCTATACTGAATTGGTGTCACCTCCTCCATCCTTTTGCATCAAATATAATCAGCAAAGGTTTGCCCTGTACATCTCCTTAAGCAATGTGGATTTGGAACCTCCAGAGGATGGGTGGTCAAATCTTTGGTCTGTGGGTCTCTTGAGAGGAGTTTTTGATAGATTTGTGGATGAGTTGGTTTCCCATGAGGTTCAGTTATTATCTTTCATGTATCTTGTCGGACATCTGCAAATTCCTGATGAAGAGGACTTGAATGTTTATGTGGGGGATGTGATCTTATAGGCAGTCATGTATGTGCACTCAATTGAGCTCCTGTTAGCAGAAAGTTTGAAGTATTATCATGAGCAGACGTCTTGGTGTAAGGGGCATGCTTGGCATCCACCTTTGGAGGCTGATGCTTTGGAACCTTGTCGTCTTCAGAGTGTTTTTCATAAATCTGATATCCAGCCATTACAATCTCAGTTGTTGAGCTTTATTGCTGATCATCCGTTATTTACTGATTCCTTTTTTCAGGACCTTAATTTCCATTGTTCTATCTATCCTTTGGATCCTGGTGATCTCCTTTCTTATTCTCTTATGGCGTATCGTTTCCCTTTTTATATTTCCCTTCTTTCCTCAAGTCCTGATACCATTCCGCTTTTATCTTTTACCCCTTCTGGATTTCCTCATATCCCTGTTTTTACTACATGTCCTTTTATTGCTGATCCTACATCATCACCTACCCCTTTTGACCCTCCACCTTCTGTTCCTCCTATTCCTTCTGTTTTCTCAGTGGATTCCCTTCGTACCTTTTTGTTGAATTCTCCATCTTTGCCATCTTCCTTATCCCTTCATTTGCCTTCCTTTTATGATTTATCTTATCCTCCTTTACAATGTTCTCCTCTCATTCCATTGTCCCCCTTCATCTAATTATATCAATCTTCCTCCCCAGTCAGTGCTGGATACTCCAGGATATGACAATGACATACTCCGCGAAGACAATGGACGCTACATGATTGTGTGACAGGACCGGTATTTAACTGGCCTTTCATTCCAGGGTCTTGGAATACATCTACAGCATGTTCGAACTCTTACCTTCATTTTGCCAAAGTGCATGTTACTTCTGAGGATACCACTTTTCGCCTTGCAGCTCATTTTTGTTGGTATCTTGCTTTCATGCATCAGCAGTCAAAGCTAAATACTCGAAAGAGTATCCCTCAATTGCTCATCAATCCAAATGTAGACGTGATTGTTGCTCAGATGGATGTTCTGTACTATTTTGCACAGGCCTTCCCTACCAGGTTCCTCATCTTACTGGAAAGGATGTGTTGCTTACAGTTCCTCCAAAATGTGCCTGAGCATTTTATTGATGAGAGTAAAGCTTTGGAGCGTTTAAAGCTTAGTATGCAGTTTAAGAAGAAATACCTTCATCCTACTTAGCAATGGAGCTTTTTCCTCATTGTATTATTCCTCCTTTATTAATGGACAATCTCTTTTTGCTCTCCAATTTTTGGGGATCCATGCCATTCAGACTATATTTGTATATGGGTATTTTTTTTGTATTGGGTAATGTTTTTTTTCAATTGTGTGGAGCTGATGAAGATGAAGCTGTGAAGATTGATGCAGTTGGTTATCACATGGTTGCAGTTGCAGATTTGGATGCAGAACTCTTATATCCTTTAATAGTTTGAGTTATTTTGGTTTATAATATTGGAATGGTTTTTTTTTTTGTGTTATTGGTTTTCCTTTCATACGTGTTTCAGATCTATGTTATGAAGCTGATATATTGGGGTTGTGATCAAAGTGGGTGATTTATGCTGAATTGAAGATTCTTTTTAGCAAATCGTAGAGCTTTTATTCTTCCATTTTTTGAGGTCACAAGGACGCTTCCTTATTAAGTGTGGGGATATGTTGAGTGTGAAAATGATTGGTTTTGGGGTTGATTTTTTGTTGTTTTTGTTGCTGAATGGTTGTTTTTGGTGGTTGATTGTTTGAGTTTGAAGATGTTTTGAAGTGTTTGGAGTGGTTTGAGTATGCTTGGAATGGTTTATGTTGGTTTTTGATAAAATATGTTATTCTGAAGAGTTCTGTAATTCTCTCTGTATGGTTCTATAAGGCCTGGTTTTCTTCTGTTTTGGTTCTGTTTTGGTAGTAAAGATGGTTGAATGAATGTTTTGAGAGATGATTGAAAATGTGTGAAAAGGTTTATGAGAGATTGAATGGGTTTTGTTTTGGTTTTTATGATTTTTATGGGTTTTGTTGATCTTCTGTAAAGTTCTGTAGCTTCTGTGCTTCTGTCCTTCTGTAGCTCTGTAGTCCTGTTGCTCTGTTGCTCTGTGGTTCTGTTCTGTTGTTTCTGTTGAGTGTTATGATGGATGTATGAATGTTTTGGGAAGTGCTCTTGTCTTAGGAAAAGGATGAATAGAAGCTCTATCCAAGCTAATTGAAGTGAAGAAGTAGCTGTTGAAGATTTACAAAAGATTTACAGAAGGTTACAGAAGACAGTGACAAAAGACAGATCTCACAGGACACTATGAAGTCTCTGGTGACCTTTCATATCTGACATACCTTTTGGGAGGTGTATCCACGACCTAAGAAGGATTATTGTGAGTGATTATTGAGTGATTGTGGTGAGGATATGATGTACTATTGAGAGAGAGAGAGAGAGAGAGAGAGAGAGAGAGAGAGAGAGAGAGAGAGAGAGAGGGAGAGAGAGAGACAGAGAGTCAAAGATAGTCAATTCTATCAAAAACAGTGTAACTGTATATGAGAGATTGAGAGAGAGAACTATGAAGACATTGAAGATGAATAATATGTGATTGATTTCCATTAAAAGATGGTGTATTCCTTTGTGTTCTTTGTTCTATTGAAGAATTTTATGAAGATGTTGAGAAATATGGTTGATTCTATCAAATCCATGTTGATGTTACAAGATAGATTTTCTTGCAAGAGAATTCCCTTTTCCTTGGTGTTTCTCTTGGGGCTCCATTTCAAGGTAGCAGTAGAGGCACATAATGCAGTGCGGAATACATCCCATGACTCATTAAGAGTACCAAGCAAGAAAAGAGGAGTGACATCCTCTGCAAAAGTGATGTCCTACGAAGTCAAGTTCTTGAGTATAGCATGGAACTGGCTCAAGTGAGCAGACATGGTCACATTCTCCTTCATGCGCAGATCCATAAGCTACTTTAGCCAATACATCTGACTCGCTGGACTTTTCTTGTCATAGAGATTCTTGATTTTATCCCACAACTGCCATACACTCTGTTCTTTCTCAAATACATTGTAATGAACGTGTTCTGTGAGAGATAATACAATAGTGGACTTGCATAACTCATCAAGCTCAAGCCATTCCTCATCTGGCATAGTTGCACGCGGATGCCTGCTCAACCTCAAAGGTTTGATCTGTGATTTCTGCACCAGCACCTGCTAAATCTGGCTCTTCCAATAAGAGTAATTCGTACCATCAAGCTTAGTGATGTTGAAAATAGCATTTTCAGTGGACGAACTTGCCATAATGCAGGCTGGAAGACTGTAGACAGTTCAAAACTGATTGCTATTTACTGCAAAAAATGACCAAAAAATCATCAAAATCGAGAGAAAATGGCAAGAAAAGTATAACTAAAGCTGCTGTCCACCAAGAACTAGTGAAAGTATATCATTTCAGAATATTTTATCATGAAAAATCCATGTCAGTCCATACATATATGCTTGCTGTAATAAATTACATATTTCAGTAAATGAGAGCTAACAATACCAAAATCGGATCCCAAGTCAATCAGATACTGCCAAGACCAAAGCCGGCATCATGCGGGCATAACATAGGCATATGACAGTCGATAAGCATGAATCCAACACCCAAACATGTCATACAAACATCTGCCAGTGAGTAGCCACACCCCCTAGTCAATGGGAAAAAGTGTTTCTGCCACTACCAAGACTTGACACAAGTAGGTGTCTGCTCACAAAGAGAGGGACCCAAAGCAAAGAGTAAGCTCATAAGTATCAAAGGAACCAAGACATATGAACCATGCATCATTATGAAGGGTAAAAGATCCCAAATAGTCTCAAAAGCTCAAAGAGCATAGACCGCCTGCTCAATGGCTGTCAAGCATCCAAAGACGCTCCCACCGACACAAAAGCCGTAAATATCAAGCAACAAAGCTCGAACAAATCATGTACAAGCACTAGTGACAAGTGTCAAAGATCAAGCATCAATGGTACATCCCAGACATGTAGGCGGTAGAGCATCTGTATGTAGCATCCATAAGCATGTAAGGCATCAAGTACATCCCAAGATACAACTCTGGCAAGCCAATAAATAGCTCAAGTAAGCTCCGGGAATCCAAGGTCAAAAGCTAAGAGTAGCAATAGGCTCCAAACAATGTAACTAGCATGTAGTAATGGCATAGGTTAAGCATGTCAAGACCAGTCAGACATAAGTAACATACATGCCATAAGTACATCCAAGACTGAGCATCCAAATTCTTTGCAAAGTGATCTCAAGCTCAACCAACGATCCCGAATCAAAACCAAGCTCTATGTCGAGCCCCAAGTGTCAATACATCACCATATATGCCCAAAGCATAGTCCGAAAAGAATAGGCATAAGTATACATGAGTAAAATGACTTCAGCTCAACTGTGTACATCAATGATTTACTATTCAAAACTAAGAATTTCAGCACCAAAATCAGCTCCAAATGGTTTCCAAACAATAGGCATACATTCCCCTAACATCCGAGCATCAAACGGGACCAACCGGGCATCAAATGACAATGCCAAGCAAGCTGTAGCATCAAACGTCAGTGTAACACTGTTGTGTAATGTATGTGAGCCACTGTAAATAGTCCTAGGACCGTGCAAATCAGACCCAAAACATCATCCAAGTCAAATGCATGTGTCAATGCTCAATGCCAAGTGTCCGAGGGCTCCAAATGAGCCAAAATCAAGTGCCAAAGGAGGGGGAGAGCTGTTGTTGTGACTGTCAATGCTGAAGACACATATGGAAGGGCTGTGTGATTTCCCCAACTATAATTGCTAGTTTTGGGGCTGCAAAAAAATGGTGGCCAAGCTTTGGAGGGGCCCAGTTAAAGCCAAGGAAGGCCTCAAACAATCTCCAGCAAGGGAAGAGCAGCTCACATATGAAATGAGAGCTGGGAGTGTAATGGCTACCCTGTGTTCTTCCAGATCTGAAAACTGAGGTAAACCCTATAAAGAGTGAAGCAATACCTCTGTGTGAATGCCTTGAGGATGCCCAAAGGGGTCGGGAAGGTGCTTGGGAAGCCGGGGAGTGATGGGAGCTCGAAGGAGTCGGATATGGCTGCCGTGGGAAGGAGACCCAATGCGAGTGGGGAGTCGATGAGAAGCTCAGAATGCCACGAACCAAGCTCAAGAGTCGGGAAGCCGAGCTCTGATACGAGTTGAAAGGTGAGAAGGTTTGAAGCTTGCACTCGAGAGCTATGGCGGGAGAGCAAGAGTAAGAAAGAGAGAGACAAGAAATGGGAAATCCAACAATCACAATGTGTGACTAGGCCTTCCTTTATTCAAACTGCCACTAAAAGAATAAAGAATAAAGTGACAGTGACGGGCGCCCACCACCTGTAGTGTGCAGTGGTGGTGACTGTCAGTGTAGTAATACACGGGCGGCTAGGCGGAGGCGCCTTTACCCCCAACAACTCATAGATAATGAATAATGGAGAAGGAATGAATCAATGCTCAATGTAGTAAACACACTATGCAAGAGTGAATACAAGACTTGGAACTCAATGTCTCATAATTGATCATGGCATAGATGAGTTGGAGAGTGTATCACACTCAAAATGAACATAAATCACAAGAAGCCGTCTTTAGATGTAGCTAAGCAAATTTGGATATCTATCTCTGACTAATCGAAGGTACTCGTAGCAAGGTGGCCTACAAAGAGTGAAAATCCCAGAGCAACATCTACAAATGCGATTGTGACTGCTCCTAAATAGGCTAGATGTGCTAGGTGGCAACTTGAAAACACAACTTATTGGCTCTTGTTCTAGCAATTAACTGCTATGATAGAGAAGGATGAGCTAAATAGGGTTGCAACAAACTTTAGCAAATCCAAGGATGAACAAATCTAGAGCATTGGAAATCTAATTGGAAGGTGCCCCAAGATGAACTAAGATATCCACTAAGGAGGGGTGTAGACAATAGTGGATACTAGGCACTAGCTAATGGAGAATCTACAAAAGGGGTATAGGTAGAGATTTATAGATATGGATCCTTCCAAAGTTTCAATGTTGGCTTATGGGACACAAACACTTTGGCAACCTTTAATAGGGTTTTATAATTTTTTAGTTTTGGGTTTTTCAAAGAGCTAGTTGAGGCTTTAAGTTTGTACTGTATCTTTTTAGCTGAACACCCTTTCTTGGGCTAAACACTAGAACCCATGAGGGGCTACAAAGCATAGCTCAACCAATAATACCTTGAGGCATTCAACCACCCCAAAGTAGCCAAGGCATTAGTCAAGAGGTGCACAACAACTGCCCAACGACCTATCAAGACTACTAAGGCAATGGATACCTTACCTTGAGAGCCCAAAAGCTGCCCCGTCAAGAGGCCAAGGCATCGAATAAAGGACGTTTCTTGACTATCCAGTAACATACAAAGACTTGGAAAGGTGATAAAACCTCTTTGAATATTTTTTTATTTTTAAAGTACTTTTGCCCATGGGGGAAAATAAGGGACAATCAAATCCAACATCATAAAATAGAGAGCTATCCCAACCACTTGTCTAGAGTGTTAGCAACAAAGAAAAAATGGAAGTATGTGCCATATGCTACCATAGGGGGAATACTACTAGAAAGACTACCATGTGAGCTACCACAAATATGGTGGGTCCAAGTCAACCACTCTTTGATCAAGGAAAATGGATAAATATGCACAGATACATGCTCACAAAAACACAATGCCAATACATGGGGTAATGCAAAGTATCATGTCTAAATTAAATGATATGCAATGATCCCACTTAGATAGTGACCCACCTCATTAGGAAAATTTTCACTTGTCTAAGTGCCCTTTTACAATCATGATCATGAAGATGAAGATACAAACAAATGATGATGCAAAGTGTGTACATCACTGAAGGATTGTGGGGATGCCCTCTCACCATCAGATGGTGGAAGGGCTATGGGGAGCCCCTCTCCCCATCAAGCTAAAGTAGGAGGGGAAGGGAGCACCCATGCCTATGATCGTTGAAAGCAAATATCAAATTAGGCTTGATCAAAATATCTATAAAACTATTTAATGCTTGTGTAAACTCTAGGAAAATGGCACCTAGCTCCACATGCTCTTTAGTAAAATGATAGTACACACCAACATATTTGGTCTTGCAAATGAATAACATATTGAGAGGTATAATGTCTCATGAGCCATTATGTGGGAAGATAGCAAAGAGAGAGAGAGAGAGAGAGAGAGAGGGGGGGGGGGGAGGGAGGGAGGGAGGGGTCTTGTGGGAGCTTTCGCTCAACCGCCGAGACCCTCAGACCGCTTATTGTTTCAAGCGTTCCAAGCCGAGCACTAATGGCTACCTCTCACATAGCCGATGCGCAATGCCTACCTTATGGGTGTAGTGAGCTTACCTTGATGCCGTTCGAGTTACCTCCTCTCCCGCGCACTCCGGTAGCTCCACGATCCAAGTGCAAGCTTCAAGCAAGCTCCACACTCCAAGCTCCATGTCTGCGCGCAAGACAAGAGAAGAGAAGAGAAGAGAAGAAGAGAGGAGAAGATGGAGAGCTTCTCCTCCTCAGTCCCTCACCCTCACACACTCACTCCCTCACACTCTCACACTCCCTCTCTCAAGCACAAGCTCAAGCAAGCAAGAACAAGAAGAAGAAGAAGAAGAGGAGAGCTACTTTTGGCCATACATAAGAATGAGCTTCTCATTCACTTTTCAACTTTATATACAAAACCCTAAATCCCTTTTGGGCGGTCATCCCCTTTTTACATGGCCGGCCATAGCCTAGACCCTTTTTCCCATTGTCCTTCTATCTTCCTAGCTTCCACTGCCCGTCTACATTTACAGATTGCACGAGTGAGAGCTCGGCGCTCTTTTACAAGATTTCAGGGTGCGCCTTTTTTTTTTAAAATGCGCCTTTCCCCTTTTGCCTTTGCCTTGGACTTTTAAGGTTGCCCTTGTGCTTTTGGCCTTTTCTCCTTTTCTTTCTTCAGTCGGGCTACCTTTTTTCCGCCTTCCGCCTTTGCCCTGCGTCTTTTCCACTTTCTTTTGTTTTCTTCGTATTGGGGTTAACATTACCCCCCTCCTAGACGAGTGCCAGTCCCATGGCACTCATCGTTGTAGGTAGCAGGCTGTAGCATGCACTGAAGACGTGGCTGACAAGGACGCCTGTGGTTTCCGTGGAGGAGTGTTGGTGGTGGTGTGGCAGAAGGTCCTAGGGGCTTGTTGGTGGCCAAGGTGGCTGGTGGAAGGTTGTTGGAGTTGGTGGTAGGGCTATGCTGTGTTGGGGATTGCATTGATGGCCAGCACAAGTGTTGGTTTGTTGGGGATTCTGCACATGACAATTCCTTGCGGGCTTGTCGGATGGTAAGGGACAAGCATTCAAAGTTGAGTGTTGATGAAGAGCGAACAACACCTTATACCTACAATTGAAAAACCTCACATGTGGTCTCTCCTTAAGGGGTAGTGCTAGGCATCTCATCGTGCACAAGACACATTTTGATTAGTTTGGGAGACAGGTCGAACTCTAAGCAAGCCTAGAGTATTGTCCTGCACTTGAGGACCCAAACTGTGGATATACTTCGGTGCAAATATTATGTGAGTGCTCGTGTATACTTAGATATTACATAGTTAGAAGACCGTGGGCTAGTTTCTCATAACAATGCGTGGATGAAGCAAAGTTGTCCATGTGGAGAAGGAGTACACGTGAAGGTATATGAGACATCCTTTGCATTGTGACTGCACGATGTAGCATAGTTGAATACAAGGACACCGCACTTTCAGTAGCTGGAAACTATTGGACTTGCTTGATGAGTATGGTGTACTTTTCATGGCCAATCGTGCGGTGCTTATCACCACTGATTGCAATGGTACTAAGGCAGAGTGCAAAAGAAAATTGTGCAAGTGGGTCAGGGTGACAGGTCTAACCCTAGGCAAGACAAGCTCCCCAGGTATGTCCTGCCCTTGATGTGCCCTGAACAATTGTGGGTGATTGTAAGGGGCTAGGGGACTAGGGACGAAGCCGGTCGACCAAGGTCACCAAACGTACCTAATTTGAGGACCCCTAGGTGATGTGCTGTGATCGTGGGTGCTTCTTATCTTTCCATTCATTTCTTCTTCTTCTTCTTCTTCTTTTTTATTTTCCTGAGTACAACCATTACAATATGTTGAGGCTATCAGCCTTTCAATGGGTTGGAAAATGTCAAGCTTCGAAGGCTCAGAAAATGACTAGTACAATGATGATGGTGCCCTAGCCTTGTTGTTAGAGAAGCGGTTGGCGAAAGGGGGAGATACACTTGACATATTGCAACCCTCCTTGCGGCACATGCGATGTGGGTACAATTGAGGTAACGACTGCCGTGAGCCAACTATAGAGCTTGACCCAGAAAGGGGGCATGGCCCAGGAATGTTTTTTGGGCCATACAATGTGGGCGGTTGGCAAGGGTGATTCGTGATATTGGCAGGGTGGCTTTTTCGCAGCTCCTTGGGGGGTCGATGGTCTTGCGGTGATCGAGCATTGAACACTTTCGCCCAAAGATCTGTCCCATCCTGTATCCACTTGTCACTTCATGAGAGTACAAGCATGGCATATGCCGCAACTATAATAAGCCAGTGCAACGCAAGGAGACATCACTGATCTGAATTCTATGGTGTTGACTTAGACATTTATCACCTGCGCTTGATTAGCTTTTTCTTTGCTAAAGGTGTAAAATATATTAAACGCAGATATGAAAAGTTCATACAAGTCGGAACATGTCAACACTTACCAAGTCGGGAACAATTAACCATTTAAAAACAAAAAGTTATGGCCAGTTATCATTTGATAAGCTCTTTATGCATCATGGGCTACTCGATTTGTACGAGGCGGGGCGAGTCTGGGTGGCCGGGTGATTGGGGCTCTACTGGTGTGGGGCTCCCGTGGGGGTGAACAGGGAACATGTCGGCCGGGACATGAATGGTGTAATCCCGGCCCACTACCGTCTCCAGAATGTCTTTAAATAATTCATTAAATTCTTCTCTTTCCCGCGCTGCCCTTTCTGCCTTTGAGCATCTGGGGCCCGAGCGGGAGCTGGGAGTTTATGCCACTAGTGCTGCCACTTGTTGCGCGTTTCGAGTCTCGACTTTCTTGACTCGAGGATTCTTCGGCCTTCGCCCTGGGCAGTGTCTCTTAGGGCCTCGCTTCTTGGCATACCTCTTGATGATGGGCACAAAGCGCTCCGGTGGAGGGGCGCATGCCACATGCTCCCGTCTTTTGCGAAGAGCGTCTTTGCATGCCAGCTCTCCATGATTCTCCATGCGTTCCGCCACAAAAGGAAGCCTGCAAGATCCAATCCAAGAGTTAGACCTGGATATAGGATACAACTGTTTTCATGGAAGGGATTTTAGTGTGGTTCATGAAGCCCATATGACAAGGAGGGAAGGGGTGAGGCATGCGATGTTTGTTGTAGAGGAATGGCCCCCATGCTGATGTTTGCGTTGCCTCCAGTCATTAGCAGATATTAGTTTATGCTAAGTCGCTTGGACTGGTTGTCATGGAGTGGGATAGGGCACATCCTCGGAAGGGTAGACCAAAACGGGAAGAAGGTGTATAGAAAGGGACTGCACCCTGTCTACAACATCAGTGTTGTTGGTCAAGGCCTCCTATGGCGGTAATGTGGGTTGCATGACCTTCACTTGGGGGTGGGAATGGTCACACAGCTTTTAAATATGTGATGAGAAGAGGACTTGAGGAGCTTAGCCTATCAAACCCAACTCTTCTGCCTACGCTTGACTATCATTGCTTGCATGTGTTGATATTGTTCATACAAGGTGACACAAGAATCAGTGTTTATTTATATACATATTCATGAATCCATGTCACTTCATGAGGATAAGAACCAAGTGTAGAACTCAGGGTTGTACCGGAGCGTGGCACACACATCTAGTATTCGTGGCAGTTGACTTAATACTGATAGATATTTTGCCACGTCGAGTAGCATGGAACCTTGGCCAAGTCTAATGGCAATATGTAACTCCTCCTCAGTGAGAACCTTATCAATCAAAGGGCCCTGTAGCCTAGTCCCAGCTAAGTCCCTACCCTGAATGTCAGTGAGCACTCGAAGGGAAGTTGGTGCCACGTAGGTTGGGTCTCTTTGAGACCCGCCATTTGGCCAATCGCTCTTCTGAGACCGTCATGATCTGAGCCCCTAGTTCCGCCATTACAACGTGGCTTTCGCACCAACGCTGCTCAAATTGACTCTGGCCTGCTGACAGTCGCTTTAGTAGCTCTATGTCTACAAGATTCGGTCGGCAGAGCGCTTCATTGAACGTGACGGTTAAGCGCAGTTCGTCAGCCTCCTCGTCAAGGATGAGTCGCATATGTTCATGCAAGAGCCTGTCGTAGTGCCCGTTAAGATGTTCTTATTCTTCCCATGATAGAGGAAATGTCAAGTAATCTCCAAGCTGCTCCTTGGGGATCGTGCCCATGTCCGCAAGGACGTAGACACGCGCGACCACTTTGAGCTTAGCCTCCAACTCAGTTAAGCATTCTGCGACACTTCTATGTTCAACGAGGGCTTGCTCGGTTGCTATCTCATGCAAAGTTCTAAGAGTTTCCTTAGGCTTTAGCATGGCTAGGGGCTCAAGCCTAGATGAGCAAGATTGGTCAACGCTAGGATTTCTTATGCTCTTGGGGTTCTCACGTTTCTCCTGAGGTTTTGCTGCTATTTCGTCATGGTTCTTCTCGGATGTGACTGGTATAGATTTGTCACCCTGTTGTGGCAGCGTTGTATCCACTCTTGATTGATCAATGTGAGTTCTATTGTCAGTGGATAGAGTGTTGCAAGCAACTGTTGATGGCAACTGTTGCTTTGGTTTGTCAGAGCACACGGATGTGTCTGAGGTTTCACCGCTATTAGGAGAGGCATCAGTGGGTTCATTGGTGGATGGACTCGATGCTTTATTCATCAGCTCTCCAGCGCCCTTCGTCTCAATGTTCTTGGGGTCCACAACCACCTGCAAATGTTGTTGTTTTCTCTGCTTTCTCCTGTTTTTCTTGGTCAATGAAGGTGCCTCTCTCAACAACTCGGGACCCTGGGCTATATCGACCGTTGATGTGCTTGGTCGGGCCTCATCATTTCCCTTCTCTAGTGTGTCCTTATGGGACATAGCCGTGGTTTGCTGAATAGCCTTGCCCGGTTGTGAGGGCACAATTGCCGCTCTTTTCGGAGAGTCTAGCTTTTCAACCAACTCCCTTGCATTTAACTCCTCCGTCCTAGGATTTAGGCACTTTGAAGTGCTAGAGTTGTCGAGGGATTTGGTTGCGACACCTCCTCCACAGGTAAACTACTAAGGACACGTTCCACAAGGGGCATTGTCACAGCCAAGGGCTATGACTGCTGTGGTCCCTGATTCGAAGTAGTAGCAGCTAGTTTAGTGGGCTGGCTACCCTTGGTGGATTGCGGTGTTAAGTCCCTAGGGTGATCAGAAGTGGTTGTGTCTTTTGTTGTCCTTTGAGCACTCATCTGTGTAGATCGAGCATGAGTTGATCTGGTCACATTAGGTTGCTCATGCATATCCTTGGGTCGAGGGCCACAGATGGAGCCATGTCCCACCTCTTGGACATTTTGAAGCTTAGACGGAGATAGAGATCGGAATTGAGCAGTTTCCCTTGACAACCGCTATTGTGCTTCCTGTGTCCGTTTGGAAAAAGAGGATGTAGGAGATCTAGGACTCTTAGGTGGACTTGGCACTCGCTGAATGATTTGCTCGAGGCTGTTAGACGATTGTGCCATTTGCTTTGTTGAGCGATCAGCCTTGCCTTGAGCAATGTTGTGCCTATGATGCTTGTTCTCCCCTTGGGAAATCAAAGGCACCTTGGGCACTAACAATTTTTGTGCCTGCTCAATGGCTACGTATGACATCTGTCTATTTAGCATGCTAGGCTGGGACTCTTTCCTTCGAACAATCATGTCTGGTTTCTTGCCTTGAGACCTAGAGTTTCTCTTAGATTTCCTCCTGTGCCATGCTTTTGATGCACTCTGACCTTCAGCTGATAGAGGCGGTTTAGCAGGGGGTTTTGGTACCCAAATCCATTGGTTGCCTACATAATACCCTTGAGCACGAAGCAACACTTTGGATATCCATCGCGGCATTGTGCTAGCTCTCCATTGATGCCTTCGCCTATAAGGCTTGGGCTTCTTTCGTGGTCTTCTACGATATTTGTGAGTCCAAACCCTGTCCTTGGCCTTGTCTCTTGACCTTCTTGTTTCCAGCATGGCCTCACTCACTGGTTCTCGTTGTTCGACCTGTGCTTGTATCAATTCTTCCAACAAGTCCTTGCCCTCGTTTGTAGGCTTGACTGTTATGTCATCACCTTCCTTGCCTTTCCCTTGAGATTCGATGAGGTCACCCTTGCTAAAGGTGGTGACTATCCTCACACCCGGTAGTGTCAGGTGTATCCTCTATGCTACATAGTCAGCCTCACATTTGGTCGCCCTTTTGAAGGGTCTTCCTAGGAGGGTTTCTTTCCTGCAGCTAGCACTTTTTGGAGGAACATGAAATAGGATAGGCAAGCTTTCCGTTTCAATTGTCGCAAGGATTTTGCACTTCCCTATGAGTGCTTGTGGTGGGTGTCCCCCATAAGGGCTAAGAGTTGCACTAGTCAGTGTGAGCTCTGGTTGGCCTAGTAGGGTCCATGATTCATAGGTCAAGATATTAAAATCTGCTCCTTCATCAATTAGAGCATCAATAGTATGCTCTCTTTTCGTGGTGAGTTTGACCCTAAGATAAGCAGGTGGTACTATGTCTTCATCTTCCGGGTCTCGGCTTGTAAATTTAAGCCTTCTAACAGATGCCCTTGAGTTCTCGACTGCACGACCAGATGTGGATTCTCCACTGCTATCTTGGATCGTCAATGCAGTGCTATTCAAGGTACATCTCTCGTCAAGAGTGTCATGTATAGTCATATTTGCATTTGTAGCTTGCTGAAGTTGCATTTTGCTCTGACTAGACACGGTTTGAACACAATGTCTTTGTGTTCTCGTGGTGTGGCCTTTTTGCCCTTGATGGCTAGATTGGCCCATTGATGTTCTAGGGTCTCTGTTTCTCTCTGTTCGGGTATGGGCTTTTGGTTGCTCTATTGCAAGTGAGACTCCATGCTGGTGTAGAGCCATTACTTCACTAGGGTCCAATTTGGAAGACCTGTCACCGCACGTTTTCTCTCCAACCTACTCGGGGGAGGTGCGGAAGGGGCAGAGCCCCCTCTGCGGGGGTCTGGGGGGGGCAGTCCCCTCGGCCCACAGGGCTGTTACGGTAAAAGCCTTACACAATTTGGAGGACCGTTTATAGCCAAATTTTAAACTACTTGCTCTAAGTTTCAGCCTAGTGATGGATCTGTGATGTGCCTTTAGCTCTACGTGGTCCTGGGTCAACTTTGGGGTTTAGATGCGTCAAAATTTGTGTTCAAGATACCTGTCCGATTTTGACAGTTTTTGGTCCGATTTTCAAGAGTCCGATTATCAGAATCAAACGTCTAATTTTGGGTTGGTCCGATAGGCCCAGTGGTCCGATTTTGATCACGTCCGATTTTAGGAATCGGATCGAAAAAGTGGTCCGATTCTGGGAATCGGATCGGACAGGGTAGTCCGATTCTGGACTGGTCCGATTCTGACTGGTCTGATTCTGACTGGTCCGATTCTGGGTGGTCCGAGTTTCCGAGTGCAAGCGGTCCGATCGGACAGGATGGTTCGATCAAATGAGCGTCCAAGTCCGAGCGTTCGAGTCGAACGGGTTGGTCTGATTCTAGTAGTCGGACGGGTTGGTCCAATCGGACGGTTGTCCGGGTATCCGATTCTGGGAATCGGACACTGAGTCGCGTGTTCGAGTCCGCCGGCCCGAACGCACTTTCGAGCACAAATTTGTCCAAAATCTTAAGGTATTGCTTATTGTAAGCTACAAGATTCCATAGGAATGATGCTAGAGTGATGGGGAAGAGATCTATTTACCTGGGATAGCCAATAAACTCCAAAGTGCAAATCAGCAACGAATCAAACCCTCATGCCCTGTTATGACGGCAGAAACCCTGATGCTTGTTTTTCTTCTTTTTCTTTGTTTTTTCCTACCCTAATGCATCCAATTCATAAAGTAAATACCTACACTACTTCATTCCACAACATAAATCTCAAGAAAGCAACAAACCTACTTGCCAAGGAGATCGAATACCATCTTCAACCCCCTCGCTTCCTACCTATCTACCTCAAGCACCGGTTCGGGGGAAACCCCTTACTTTGAAGCTCGATTCGAAGCGCGCAAGCGCTCAAGGCTTGAATCCGTTTGTCCTGGCAATGGAACCAAAATGTGGGAGCTTTCGCTCAACCGCCGAGACCCTCAGACCGCTTATTGTTTCAATCGTTCCAAGCCGAGCACTAATGGCTACCTCTCACATAGCCGACGCGCAATGCCTACCTTACGAGTGTAGTGAGCTTACCTTGATGCCGTTCGAGTTACCTCTTCTCCCGCGCACTCCAGTAGCTCCACAATCCAAGTGCAAGCTTCAAGCAAGCTCCATCCTCAAGCTCCACACTCCAAGCTCCATGTCCGCGAGCAAGACAAGAGAAGAGAAGAGAAGAGAAGAAGAGAGGAGAAGATGGAGAGATTCTCCTCCTCGGTCCCTCACCCTCACACACTCACTCCCTCACACTCTCACACTCCCTCTCTCAAGCACAAGCTCAAGCAAGCAAGAACAAGAAGAAGAAGAAGAAGAGGAGAGCTACTTTTGGCCACACACAAGAATAAGCTTCTCATTCACTTTTCAACTTTATATACAAAACCCTAAATCCCTTTTGGGCGGTCATCCCCTTTTCCCCTTTTTACATGGCCGGCCATAGCCTAGGCCCTTTTTCCCATTGTCCTTCTATCTTCCTAGCTTCCTATCCACCGCCCGTCTACATTTACAGATTGCACGGGTGAGAGCCCGGTGCTCTTTTACAAGATTTCAAGGTGCGCCTTTTTATTTTAAAATGCATCTTTTCCCTTTTGCCTTTGCCTTGGACTTTTAAGGTTGCCCTTGCGCTTTTGGCCTTTTCTCCTTTTCTTTCTTCAGTCGGGCTACCCTTTTTCCGCCTTCCGCCTTTGCCCTGCGTCTTTTCTACTTCCTTTTGCTTTCTTCGTGTTGGGGTTAACAGGTCTTTTTTAGTAAACTGTTTTAACTACTCATTTTAAGGACAAAAAAAAAGCACAAATTTTTTAGAACCTCAGGTTCAGGAGAGGTTTAGGTGCTTCAAGAAAGAGAGATTTAGTAATCTTTTGAATAATATATAGATTAAATAGATAGATGCCCAACTCCTAGCCCCTCATAAACAACACCTTTGTTGCCACTACCCCCACCTAGTGCTCAAAGCTCAACCAGCCCCCATCATATCTTTAAGCTCACCTGAGTTTTCCTTAATAGAAAGGTGGTAGATCTCACCTGAGTTTTCCTTAATAGAAGAGGCAATTTTTGTGCTTCGTCTCTTTTGGCATTAGATTCAGATTGTGCAAAGAAAAACACACACACACACACACACACACACAAAGTCTTCAATTGAATAAATTGAGTAGTAAAAGCTCGCATCAATATTATTTAGGAAGATAAATAGCATTGGTTTGAATAACCCAAATACAAAAAGCTCACATTAGCTGTAATCAATGAGAGAGAGCCCTCGATTCTAATAATCTCAACAATAAATCTTGCATTCAAAGAAATTCAATGAGGTAAGCACCAAGTATATCTATCTACACCAAGTGATCAACAACACCCAATGGATCAATTGAGGCCTACTCCAACAACCAAACAGAAAATCATTCACGAAGAGGACGATGGGATATTGTGGCAAAGTAAGCTTATTAGCATCATCATCATCATCAATAGTAGCAACAATGTGCCACCATGTTGTGCCATGCTCAGCAAAAACACACACACACACACATGTGTGTGTGTGTGTGTGTGTGTGTGTGGGGTAATGGCCTCATCTTGGATGGCCATGCACAATCAATAGAGAGAGAGAGAGAGAGAGAGAGAAGGGGAGGACACCCCATTGTGTTGGAAGAGAGGCGGGGGGGGGAGACAGCGAAGGTCTCTTCTTAATGAATTTCTTTCAATGTATTTCATCTTAATAGAAGAAAAGACAATATGAAAGGTTGAAGCTTTCTCAAGTTTAAGAAGCATTTGGTGCTTCAAAAAGAGGGGTTCGGTAAACCTTACAATAATAGAGAACGTATATCAAGGATCATTAGCTAAACCTAGCCTTGTGATTCCTATAGCAAGAGGAAAGCAATGCAAAAGCATATTTGTCAAGGGAAATCTACCGCCAAAGTGTCAAGCAAGGGAGCTACACAAATAGTGGATGAATGCTAGCAAGGACAAATATTAGAGGAAAAAGGAGCTAGAAAATTTGGCCATCCTATCAACCACAACTTTTAAAGTGTCACTAAATTTATTGCTTATTACGCATTCTCTATTTAATAAATTCATATCAATAATTTAATGATTCACTTTTCTTTAAGTGTTGATGATGATCTAGCATGGCCATGAGACCATTTAGAGACTAGTATTCCTAGTGCATCACTTAATGGGGTGATCAGAGCACTGTGACGAGGATATCTAGTACAGGGAGTACAAGTTATGAAGGGGGAAAGAAGTGTCTACCAAGTGTAAGAGTGTACATAAGAACGAAGGAGTTACACATAAATGAAGCTGGATTAAGTTCTAAGAAGAGGAAGTGCATTAGCATTGTGTATATGTATTTATGTGTGCATCTAGGGATGCCTGGGAATGTTTACTTGTGTGTAATAAGAATTGCATTCTTTTGGGGTCATCCTCTCCTCTACAAGTCAAGGTTTAAGGTATTTTCTCTCATTAAGAAAGATAAGAGAGGAAATTCTCTCACTAAGAAAGACAAGAGACGTGATCCTCTGGAAGTGAGGAGAGAAGTGATTTTCTCTTTCTAAGGTCTAAAATGACACAAGCTTTTGTGTGGAATTCAATCTTAAGGTTGAGGACCAATGCAATCTACTGAACTCTCCTTATCTATGACTCAAGGTGATTACATGGACCACAAGTTAAGAGTACAGTTTAAAAAGTTATTTTTTTGAAAAATCCATTTTTAAAATATCTCGCAATAGAAAAACGATCTCTAAAAACGGGCCATCAAAATTATTGAAAACAGTGAGATCTACAACTTTCATGTTGGACGTTTTTTCATCCAAACAACGCACAAAGAGATATCTCGAAATTAGTGCTACAAAGTGGAACAACCACATCTTGCATGAAGATCAACTCAACTCTCTCTCCAACAAGAGAAGCTCTTGAAAGCCTATAAAAGAGGAGGCTCTCCTTGGGTGTAAGGGGGAGGTGAAGGAAGCATCCCTTTGTATGTATCCAAGAGGAGAACAGCAGGTGCAAGTGCTGCAGAAGCCTTGCTGAAATCAAGTACTGCGGAAGCTTTGCTGAAATCAAGTTTCAAGAGGAGAAGAGAAGGTGCAAGTGTTGCGGAAGCTCTGCCGAAATCAAGTTCCAAGAGGAGAAGAGAAGGTGCAAGTGCTGCAGAAGCTCTATTGAAATCAAGCGCCAAGAGGAGAGCCCTACACATATTGTGTAGGAGAGAAGGAGACTCAAGAAGGATCAAAAGGTGCTAACTTCCAAGTTGTGCAAGTGTTAGCCGGTTGTATATCGTGCAAGGAACCGTGATCTTGTTTCCAAGATCTACAAGTAAGAACTAGCTTATGTGTAACAGAGGAGCTTGCTCCTTGTCAATAACATAACTCTACAAGGGGGGGAACTGACCCATCTTCCAGTCCCTAGTGTGTTGCCAATTTCTCTACATCTTTCCTTTCTCTCATCTATTCTCCCTCTGTGCCAACATAATATTCGCCATATATATGTTAAGTATATAAGAAAGTTGAGCGTGTATCTCGAATTCTATAACATAAAGACTACTAATAATGGAATAATGAAAAAGTTGAGAACTGAGGGTAGTTGTGAGTTATTGCCACTCTAGGAGATACTATAATCAATCGCCAAATACAATCTTAGTCCAGTAGCATTCCAAGCACTTTGTAATATGTCTTAAATTATGTAATACATGAAAAATCACTAGTGATTTAAGTTGAATAGTCATAATCTAATTAGGATTGTAAAGAGCAAGAGTTGGAGTAAATAAAGAGGCACAAACCCAACTGTAGTTGTCATTGTGTAGGCTATTGTAATTTGTGGCTAATGCTTTGGGTCAAGAATAGTGGTACTCAAAACCTATTTAAAGGCATCAAGATTAATGAAATGTCATCATGTGCATTTTGTCACTTCCTTTCTCTGGTGAATCTTTTGCATTTTGACCTTGGATAGCTTTCGCTTCTCTTCATTGTATTAGTGCCTTATTCTCATTGTGGCTTCTTCTAATCCCTCACCTAGCTTTTATTGAAACCTAAATCTGTGTACAATTCCCAACCTCTAGGGGCTACCCATATTTATCAAGCTATATCTCTCACTATGCATCATCATTCTCCTTTTTTTTTGCATTAGCCTACACCCTAGTTCTCAAGCTCCAATTTGCCACATGTCTAGCACTATCCTTTACTTCAAAAATATAGAATTTCTCAAATCAAATTGAGAGTTTGTGGCAATCATATCTTTCAGAACTTAACTCTACTAAACCGAACATATATCAACATACTCAACATTATTTTTAAACCTATCTACTAGAACACCTTGTAGAGAGCTCTTTGAGGCAATCAATATCCCCCAATCATAGACAAGATCATGCCATCATCAAGTGACATTCAAAGCTCCTAAAGAGTAAGGTGTTTATCATTCTTTGTGGCAACTGTACAACCAACACAATGCAAAATTTTCTCAAATGTCAACGCTAGTAGCATGGGATCAAGGCAACATACTTACAAAATATTCTCAAATGTCAACATTGGTAGCATGGAATCAAGGCCATTTCACTCTCAACTAGAGGTTGGTCAAGAAAATAGAAAATGCCATATTTACCAGCACATTTGAAGTTGAGTTTCAAATTGTAAGTGAGTAATTGTGACTACCATGTGTTTAGTTGTTTTGGGGAGTTAAAATGGTCTTCTCAAGTGTTTTAAAAGAATTACCAAGTCTCTCAAGCACACATTTTGAGTATCAGGAAATTAGTTATTTTGGGGGAGATAAAATGGTTTTATCAAGTGTTTTAAAAGAATTACAAAGACTCTCAAGCACTCATTTTGAGTATCAAGAATTTAAATAGATTGTAAGTGCAAATGTGTTATTTAGAGTCATCATGTGCATGCATGGTATTTTGATCTCTCATAGGTGAGAAATACCACGTAATGCACTAAATTTTGAAGCACAACACAATAAAAATATTACATGCACAAGCCATAAGAGCACTTCAAGTCAAGGTACCAAAAGCCTATGAGCAAAGCCATACAAGTCAGCCAATTATGTGTGAGTAAAAAAACACAAATGAATGTTTTACTACATGATCTAAGCTAGCTTGTAAAAGCCACATAGCTATTTCAAAATCAATTTTATTGTCCCAATCATGTATATATGCCAAGAAGCTTTGAATCCAAGGCATTGTAGCTTGACAAGTCTATTGCAAGTTCATGTTTTCCAAATGTATTTCCACGAAAGAAAAAATATGGGCATGTATGTTAGCCATAGAATTGATGTCTCCTACAAAGAAACACATACAAATTCAAGCCAAAGTAAAGAACAAGAAGGCCTATGTAAAGTCTAAGAATGTGTGAGCCAAGGACCAATAGTAAACAAGACAAACTAAGTACAAGAAGACAAGATGCCTAAAGATATAGAGTCAAAAGAACAAAGAAGCTGAAGATAACAAGGACCCAAAGCCATAGAGCAAGTCTCACATCACCAATTAAAGACCACAAGGACCAAAGGGCACCAAATCACGTTCAAAATTTCAAGCTAACAACATGGAACGAAGAAGGATCTAGACCTTCGCATCTAATTAGTTTAAAAACCTTGCCATGGACTTCAATATTGCATTAAAGACCACAAGGACCAAAGGGCACCAAGTCACATCCAAAATTTCAAGTCAACATGGAACAAAGGAGGATCTACACCTTCGCATCAAACTAGTTCAAAAACCTTGCCATGGATTTCAAGTATTGCATTAATGAGACTAAATGTCTAAAAAAGGCGGGGGGTGTGTTGGGGGGGGGTGGGGGCGCGGTTTTGTGTGCGCACTATCCACTCTACAAAAGCCATTAGGTGTGAGTTCAATTCTATAGCTAGTAAGCTAGAATAAAGGGAGGGACCATCTTTTCATAATGTAATTCATCAACACAACCTTGCAAGCACTATCCATTAGACTCTACATAAGCCATTAGGTGTGAGTTCAATTCTATAGCTAGTAAGCTAGAATAAAGGGAGGGACCATCTTTCCTTAATGTAATTCATCAACACAACCTACCCTTAAGATGAGTATTGAGAAGCAAGGGTAAGAATGTATCATTAGCAATAGGGCATCCTACAATCAATTACTAAAGACGACTTTAATCCATCAACATGATAAGCACCTAGCATTATCTCATCATGGATGTAATACATGAAAAGTTACTAGATATGTAAGTTGGAGAATCTTGATCGAAATTTCTATAACATTTACATCCAAGGGTTTTCAAAACATAGAAATGGTGTTCTTTTGTCCAAAGTGGGTCAACCGTGGGGATGGATTGTCGCAACTATTCCCTGAATGTCAACAAAGATCAGAGAAGCGAGATTAGAACCTAAGACATAAATTCATGTGTTTCAAAGAAATAAATGGATATATTTTGAAAGCAAGGGGTAGATAACGTTAATTGGATCCTTATTGACTCTTTTAACTTAGCAATTTGTGATAAGTATTGGTGCGATTAAGAACTTGGTTGTCACAAAAAATAACATGTTTTTTGCTAGTTGATTGGCTTGCAAAATCCTATTAGCATCACTATGAGATCCCAATTCGCATCACAACTCCAAGGGATTACATCAATGCTTCAATGTGATCACATCCATGCAAGCTCCTTTTGCACTATTGCATGTGGGAAAGCCAAGAGTCAAATCATTTTGCATAGTGTGCTTGCATTCTAGGATTGGTAACCCCGTGTGCAAATGATAAGAAGGTTGCTCCAAGTAAAAATCACATTCACATTTAGAACAAACAAGTCACGTTACCTAGGATCTATTTGAGTCCATTTGTATTGGACAATTCAATTGATCAAGTTCGTTTAACTAAGCATCTATTTGGTAACTTGTGATCTTATTTTAAAAAGACCATTAATGTCTACAACTCAAAAAGTAAGAACATTGCCAAATATGAGATTGGCGATACCTCCATAATCCATTAATCCTCTCAAGTGAGGAGTAAAGAACCTAATACCTCTCAAAGAAATCAGGTTATAACATCCTTTGGCAATCAGCCTGTGTGAAAACCACTATAGCTTCCTCAAACCCACGTCCTTTTGTAGGACACTACCTTCCAAAGCAATTAGCAAAAAAGTTCCTTCTTACATCTTGTCATTACACCAATATTGGGAAGTTACACACTTTCCTTTGTGGCCCAATCAACCGCTCAAAGAAAGATAATGACCTATTTCTCCAAAAGCAAGAGAGTAAAGCAAGATACACAAGTTAAGATCCCCTAGTCAAAGGAAAACCCATGTTTTTTTACTTTTGCCATTCTTCCAAGCACATAGACTGGCCAAACTACTAAGGATCTCCTCCTTTTCTTGGGATCTCAAATTTCTTTGCCAAAATTCATCTAGCTTCAAGAAGGCACACATCAAGCTCAAAAACATATATCCTTAATGCCAAGAACACTCCTGCAGTGTTGACCAATAGTCTTGATCTTCATAACACCACAAGCAAAGATGCCCCCTGTATTAACCATGCACAGTGGCAAGTTATGCCTTAATGCTTCAATCAAATACATACAAGTAATCATAAAAGTTCAGAATTCTACCATTAAAACTTATAATAGAACTAGCCAAAGCACTCTAAACCAAAATGTCATGTGTGCACTAAAGATTAGGAAGCTCCAGCATCAATGAACTCCCCCGCCTATCTAAACATAGATAGCATCATCAAAAACTTGCCCAAGAGAGTATCCTACTAAACTTGGCGTTGTAATCTTTAAAGCTTTAGTGCCACATAATCTAGCTAGACTGAAATTGGTTTTCTTGAAGTGGAGTCTTGATAAACTTTGAGAAGATCAAAGAGGAATGATCTTGCCGAATAACAGTAGCATACAGAATGTTCAAGACATTCATGCTGATCTACTCAAAAGAATAGAATCACAGCTTCATCTATTGAGTCCCTTAATCTGCCCACGTCAATCTGCACTTCTCAAATCAACTTGATGCAAGTTCATGAAGGGCAAAAACTTCTTGTGAGGTTTAGAGTTTAAAACTTGATCACAGAGCCAATACACTCAAAAGTCCAATTTGAAGGAAGGAGAACCATAGACCACTAAAATAGCCACATGTCGAGCCTTGATGGTAGTCAAAGGGAACGATTCAAGTAAAACTACAGGGCTTATGTAGAATCACAAATCAACCGCATGTCAAGAGCCTTTACGGAGTTGACTCTGTCAAAAGTTATTACATTTCAGCAAACTTCACAAGTTCAAAAATATGAACGTTGCTTAAGGTGAGAATCTGCAGAGGGTAAGTTAATAAACCTTTAGTTTGGTAGACTCACCTTGACAATTGTAAAGGCCCTGTTAAGGCCAACAGATAATTCCTTTTGTGCCCCACCACCAAAAACTGGAAAAATGCCTACAAACTCTAAAGGAAAAGGGCTGCTTATAAGGCATCAAGTGATCATAATGTATGTTCAATTTTTGGAAAATTGTTTCAAACAGTTTTTGACAAAGGAAACAGTTGACTCCCCTAATTTGGATTCATCCGCAAGAAAATAGAGGGCATGATCCACCACTTGTCAGGATCATCCGTTGATTAAATCACCCTTTTTCACAGGGTGCGAAACTAATCAAAAAAATTGCTAGCCAGGGTACAAAACTTTGTGCTCAAAAGAGCCTTGATGGCAATCTATGCATTTGACCGTTTTAAAAACATGACCAAGCTGATACCAAGCATAATTGCAGCCCCTGTGGCAGCAGCAGTCGTATAAGCAGCACCCCAACCATGTTGGGGTATGCCCATCTCAAGGTCAGCAGCTTTGGACTTAGCAAGTTTTGTTTGCGATGGCCAATTTCTGTCTTTGGAACGTGCATGTGACTGACCATACTCTAAATGCAACCGCAAGCCCTGCAGAGAAGGACAAAATTACATGAGACTAAAGCCTTGCTGACTTCATAAAAGATACTGTAACTAGTGTATCGATCCCTGCAGGGGCTAGTAATACCAACCTTCCATTCTAACATTTTTGCATGACTAACAGCAGCAGCTAGGTCATTATCCGTTGCTAGGACTACACAATCCCCTTCTTCGTCTTCATACTGGCAGAGAAAAATTCAAGATACCAAGATGCTTTAGTGCTAAACAATGACTCTTTTTTACAGAATGAGATCAGTTATCCTAAACAGTAAACTTGGTTGCAGTGGAATGTTGAAGGAACAAGAGCTGAAAGAGCACCGTGATTTGATGAAGGTATCTCCCATCTACACCCACTCGTTGTAGAACTGCAGATTTGAGTTCAGCTAAACTTTCTGTTCCTGCCCATTCGAACTAGCAAACTAAATACAAAATGGGCAATCTTAAGACAATGACCATGGTATGTTTAAAACATGAAGACTCGATACTTTACCACAATGGAAACGATGAACTCGACCTTGTGAGTCCTCCAGCTTAAAAGCAAATGAGCTTGATAATGAAGATTTTGTATGATCTGATCCACAATTATCAGCTGACGACTTCGTGACAGAAATGTCGCTGAAAAGAACCTTGCCCAAGTGAGACTCATCTCCTGCTGTTAAAAATACGTGCCAGCTCACAAAATAAAGCTCTAGTAGAGTGCACACTGTGTCTGCCAGAGTTGGGCAAGCTTGCAACTATATGCAGGGCAGCCTCTCACCTGTGAGTATCATCATCTTCAGGAGGTTCCAAGGCAAAAGCTGAATCCCAAAATTTCTGAAGCATTGTGTTTGTCATATCTGCACTTCCTCCAGCATCTCCAACCTAGGTACGCCCAAAACTTATAGAACCTTAATAAGGCTAATTAGAGCATACTTCACTGATTTCATAAAGCACAACAGCATCAACTGCAGATTCATAAGGAGATGAACTCTTTTCTAACAGAATTTATGTTATTTTCTAAGGCCTAGTATAATAGATGGAACTTTTTGCTAAGCAACTCCAAAATAGGTAAAAATTCTCCTGTTTGTATAATTAGACTACCTTCAAAATGCAGAGGCTTTGTCCACACTCCCAGACATCTTGGGACACCACAGCCAAAAAGCCCGCAATCCAAAAGGCAGCTGCAATAATAAGAATGCCTTTTGCATCTGAAGCTGTGTTGTCAAGGTGGAGACAAAAACCATAAAATCTTAAAACCTGGTTGGACATTGTCTACATAGAAGAGAAGAGCCATGTATTTGTTAGCCATCATGTTTCCTATTGTCATCTCCTGCCTGTGACCCTCAGACTGAGTCAAGCAAGGACATTAGGAGCTCTCTAGTCTTTATCCATCAGTGGATCTCTCTGGGACACTTTAGGTGGAGTTCCTTCCAAAGTACATAACCAAGGAGCCTGATTTCTCTTGTTCCAAGCAGCCAGCATGGCCATGTGGCAGGGCTCAGGTAACATTTTGTTAGCCTGCTGTGTTAGTCATGTCAGTCTGTCATCTCCTGGTTGTGAGCTCCTGTCAGAGTATAACGGAGACATACGAGCTCTGCAATTTTAGGTGCATTTCCTTCAGTTGTTGGCTTCTTGTGTGCATTCCTAGGTCAGTTTCTGCTTTTCCCAATCTGCTCTACCCACCGGACATTGCCCCTACCATCAGGGATTTTTCTGTGGCCTCCTGGTATTTTTTTGACATTTTTTTCTAGTGAGATCAGCATTAAATGCTGGTTGGCCAGCATTAATTGCACCAACAGGTGCGGGTCAACCAACTTTTGGCTTTGTTGGCTATTTATAGCCTGCCTCCCCCACTTGGCAAACACTCTCTCTCTCTCCAATCTTCATTCTGTCATATGCAAGAGCACACTCCAACACTCCGTGCTTAGTGCTGCCATCATCATCAACCTGATCCGGTGCCTTCACTGATGTTGTGGGCTGCGTGCAAGGACTGATCAGTCCATTCCCCTTTGTATCAACATTCTTCTTTAGTCCATGCAGTATTCTTCCTTCACCTTCTACTCTGTGTGTGTGTGTGTGTGTGTGTGTGTGTGTTTCTCTTCCGTTGCACACTCACATGGTATCAAAGCCTAAGTGAGGACACAATTTGGAGATTTCTTGCGAAGGAGCATGTGATCTTTCACCGAGGAGCAGCCCAATCATCCAAACGCAGGTTTTTTCAGTTGTGTTTGCTACCAACGCAGCCTTTTTAAGAGGTTTTGTGCCCAATCAACCCCATTTGGCAGCCAAGCAACCCCATCTGGTACATTGTGATATCATCTAGATGACATGTGGCAACATATAAGTGTAGGCAACTACTTCTAGGCATTAGGTGGCCCCTCTCTCTCAATGTTTTGCTGAAAACACAAATTTTTGGGTGATAGCAACAATTCCTTGGTAAAGGTGACATTCTTCAGATGGCAAGTGACAACATTCTCTGTGCAAGTGGCACATCAATAGTCATTATAGCTAACTGCTTCTTGTCTTCCGTGTTGTTTTCATCAAAACGAAGGTTTCTAGGTGATTGCAAGATCAAAGATGTCTTACCAGTTCATGAGCTTTGATAACTCAAAGGAGGAGCTTCTTTCTAGACACTCCTCTAAGAGACACGATTATCATCAGTAGGAGAAGTCTCCCATTCGCACACATCCCCCTTCTATTCATCTCTCACAGAAGGCTCCATCCGAAGTAACGATACTATCCTTGATACCCTGAGTACAAGTGTATGTCTTACCTTCCTTGCCCAAAGAAGACAAACTAGATGGTTCAAACTGTTCCATGTGGTCATGTAAGGTGGAGTGCATACTCCACACCTTCGATCTTTGGGAGCTTGTTTCTGATTCTATACCCCGTCCTCCTAAGAAGGATCCCACAAACGGAACTCCTATGGACTGTACAACCTTGTGGAATCGGCTTAACTCTCAAGTCAAATCCTCTCTCTTTATGAGTTTGCAAGATTCTGTCCTTGTGCATGTTCGCTAGGTTGAAGACCACAGTAAAAGTGTGAAAGAAGCTTAAGTCTTTGTATCAGCACAAGACATTTAACCACAAGATTTTCCTTGAAAAGAAGTTGCGGATGCTCAATATTGATGACTCCTCCATGAAGGAGCACATCACTAAGATGGAGGACATGAGGGGTGAGCTTACCTCTCTTGGTTGGATAATATACTCTAAAGATATGGCTATGATCATTTTGACTCAGCTACCATCTCCTCAGTCTAATGTCTTCTACACCAGCCTTATCACATCGAGGATCCACGAGACACTCTTATGGGAGTAGCTTTCGATGCTTGTCTTTGAGCATGACGAGTGACCCAAGAGGTTGGGACCAATGGTTCTCGTTCCACCGAGGCATTTACTGCAAGTACAGGTGGAGGAAAGAAAAAAAAGAAGGCCAAGAAAAAAAAGCAAGAGAACAAAAAGGATAAGAAGAAAGAGAAAAAGCCCAAGTGCCCACACCGTAGAAAAGGCACTCATACCAAGGAGAAGTGTTCGCAAAAGTATATCCCCATTTGAAGCCAAAGAAGAAGGATTCGAAGGATTCGAAGGTCACTCTAGCTACGACATTGTCTGTCTTTGTGGATGTCTTTGCCGAGGAGAATACACCTCTTGCTTCTTCCGCACAGGAGAAGCCCTGGCTCGTGGATAGTGGAGTCTCTGCTCACATGACCCTAATAAATAGGATTGGCTTCAAAAATGAGTGCCAAAGGAGGCACACTCACCATTGGTGACAGCTCTATTGTTCCCATTCAAAAAGTGGGGACTATTCCTTTATTGCCAGACAAGCAATCTTCTTCATTCAAAGTTCTCTATATACTAGATTTGGATTTTAACCAATTATCTGTTCGTGGTCTTACATGGCTCGGTACTCACGTTGTCTTCACATAGAAGGATGCTTCTATAAGTTTCATTCTTTGAACTGGTTCACAAAAGGATGGGCTTTACACACTCACAACCTTAGCCGCGCAATCTTCCCACAAGCTTGGCCTGCTTTGGCATGCTCATTATGGTCATCTGGACATTAATGCTATTCGATGAGCTTCTCAAAAGATAGTGGAGAGACTTCTAGATTTCCCTCCTATTCACACTTTATATCCTAGTTGTTTTGAGGAGAAAGCAGCATTGACAACCACATCCTCAAGTTTCCACTCAAAGGGCTTCTAACCCACTTGAGTTGGCACATAGCAACCTTTGTAAACCTGTCGGTATTCCCACACCGTCAAAGAATGATGTGATGGAGCGTACAAATCGGACCATGCTAGAGATGGAGCATTGGGGTCTTCCTCATTCCCTTTGGGGTGAGGTGGTAACTACTGCAGTTCACATCCGCAACTGCTCCCCGAGTACTACACTATAGAATGTGACTCCCTACGAGGCATTATTTGGTAAGAAGCCTTTCATGTCTCACTTTTCTATCTTTAAAAGAAGAGAAAGACGAAGCTTGACTCAAAGTCTCGAAAGCTCATTTTCCTGGACTACAACACTACCACAAAGGACTATCAACTCTACAAACCAATGATATGAAAGATTGAGATGAGCAAGGATGTGATCTTTGATGAGGTTGTGGCCTCGGGAGATCCTATTAATGGTTCTATTACAAGTGATTCTTTGTTATCAATTGACTCTTCCCTACCCTCAGTTCCTCTCTGTCACAACTCTATAGAAACAGAATTTGTATCCTTTTTCATTAATTTGTCTATATAATGATTTATTAAATTTGTTTCCTTTGCACTAATTAGATATAAAGAAAAGTGCATTGGAGCTGGCCACTGATGAGTGGTCATAGGCTATGGTGGACCCACGCGGTGGGTTAGAGAAAAGATAGTTCACACTTCCACCTATATGGCCCGATTGGGCATCTGTGACCAAAACTCACGCATATCAAGGTTAGACTCGCACACAGAAAGGATTGATGCCTTTAAGAGTGGGCTAGATCCGCCAGAACAGACAGTTACAATCAACAAGATGACATGATCATGAAATGCTTATACAATGTGGATGTGTGGGCTGAAAGCTTGAAATGCACATTTCTTTCCATAGGAAAGTCACATGAAGATTCTGATACCGTTTTTGCGATGTACACGGAAAAAGCTTTCATATGACACCCATATTGGGAGGGTCCCTAAATTTTAGGAGCCTCGAATTAGCCTAAAAATGCTAGTCCTAAAAAATAGGTATGTCATTCTAAAAATAGTAAATTCTGTACTCTGACTGTGCTTATTAAATTTGGTTGTTTCTATTCTTGACAATATTCAGCCCAAAAAGAAAGACCATAGAGAAGAGACAAGTGTCAAGACACTTATCACACAAGTTTCCAAGTGTTCCACCACTTGTCACATCTCATGGCATGTGACTGGACACTTGTCTTGTGCTACTTCACTTTCCCCTTTTGTACTAGCTCTTCCCTCTCCTATAAATAAGAGCTCGTTTTTCCCATCATCATCTCCCACTTCTCCATTATCAAATTCCTCCATATTCCCTCTTCTATCACTGCTGTTTTACAGGACAACAAGCCTATAAATTCATTACAGCACCTCCTTCTCGAGCTCTTTCTTCCATTTTAGCAACAAGAAGCAAGCCCTATCCATGTACTGCTGATCAACCATGAGGAAAGGCTGATTTCCCCTCTTTCTTCTCTCATACTGTAAAGAAACCAGTTCTTATCATTGCATAATAGATAATGCATGTGTTTTTACATCTTTGCATGATCTTGTGAGAGTGAAAATTACTTCTCCTCACTCTCAGGTTGATTGTAACTGAACTCTTCCCTAAGGGACTTGGGTTGAGCAAAAATACATTCCTTCGCGGGTTAGGGGGGGTTGTCCATCTTTAACCCTCAATCTTGTCTCCATTAGTTTTACATTTTCATGGTTGTAATTTTGTGAGTAATTTTCATTTTCAGCTTTAAGTGTTCATTCTCTTTTATATTAAATCTCGAAAACAAGCAAATATCATAATTGTTAAGCATACTACGTTGTTCAGGGCGTTTACAATGGTATCAAAGCTTTGGCTCGGTCCTCACCCCAACACTGGTAGTGCTTACAATTATAAGTCTGTTTGTTTTCAGCCCTTGCATTGAGTACTTGAGCATATTTTTCTTAGAGTCTCAATGGATCACTCGAGTGCTATCCTTCAAGCCATTCAAAGTCTTAGAGAGGAGAATCAACAAATTCGTGAGCAACTTCTCAAACTAGAAAAAGTTGAGAATCCCAAAGAATTCAAGGAAAGAAGCCCATCTGCTTCAAGGAGACAAAGCCATACCAATGAAAGGAGCCGATCAAGAAGTCCAACTACTTCTAAGAGGCACTCCCATTCTACTTCAAGACAAAGAAAAAGATCGCGTCGAAGCTCATCCTCTTCTTCAAAGTCATCTGGCGCCTACTCTGATGGACCCTCTTCTAGTGACGAAGAGTCACACCCTTCTCGTGGAAGACCTCATCATCGTAGGCGTCGACATTCTTCACCCTCGTCTCCAGCCATCAAATCAAAAGAAGATGAAGCCCTATGCACCTCCTAATGCTCCTCAATTTTGCTCCAATCTATACCCACAAGCAAAACAACTTTTCGAAGAAGAAAAGCAATGCTTCATGAAAGAAGGAAAGTGCTTTAAATGTGGACAAACAGACCACATAGCGAAGCAATGTCCAAACAAAGGACAAAACAAGGTTTCTGACAACAAGCCTAAGTCGCCAGTGAAAATCAATGCTATCAGTGATGTAGTTGCAAACACAACTCACACTCCAGAGATGCGCAAATTATTAAAAGCTTGGGGATAGTTGCAAGGTAAGCAAGCACTATTCTTGATAGATCTTGGGGCGAATGAAAATGTCATTTCCTTGCAATTAGCTAAAGAGCTTGGATTAAAGAATGAAGAGATAGACACTCCGGAATAAGTTCGCCAAGCTTTAAATGCCGATGAAGGTGACACAGTGAAGATTCTTGGTGGTTCCTTTCGGATTAACCAATGCACCAACCACCTTTAATCGAATGATGGAGCGTATCTTTAGAGAGCATCAACAATATGTCGATACTTTCTTTGATGATATTCTTGTCTTTAGCAAAAATGAAGAGGAGCATCATCAGCACTTAGAGATTGTTCTACAATTACTTCAACAAATTCAACTCTTGGTAAATGGTAAAAAGAGTGAATTTTTCATGCATAAAATAAATCACCTTGGGCATGTCATCTCTTTTGAAGGGATTTAGATGGATCCTAAAAAGATCAAGATAATCCAAGAATGGCCTCATCTTCATGATGTACATGAGGTGCGATCATTTCTTGGCTTATGCTCTTATTACCACCACTTCACCAAGCATTTTGCACATATGGCTTCTCCACTTCACGACCTTACAAAGAAAAAGACCTCTTTCCAATGGAAGGAAAAAAAGAAAGCAACCTTCACAAGGCTGAAAATAACTCTTATTTTTGGACCTGTTCTTATCATTCCAGATTTGGTAAAACCATTTGTGATGGAAGCAGATGCTTGCGGTGATTGTATTGGTGCAGTGCTAAATCAAGAAGGCCATGCCATAGCCTTTGAAAGCCGCCGTCTAAATGATGTGGAGAAAAAGTATGACATTTATGAAAAGGAGCTCTTAGCAGTGGTTCATGCTTCGAAGATATGGATACATTATCTTTTAGGCAATGAATTCCTTATTAAAACTGATCATCAGAGCTTGAAGTATTTCAAGACTCAAAAGCATTTGCAGGAGAAACATGCAAGATGGGAAAACTTCTTATCTATGTTTCATTTTCAAATTATGTACACTTCAGGGAAACAAAATGTAGTTGCTAATGCACTTTCTAGACTGCCTCGCATTGCAACCATTACAGTGGCTCATCATGAAGATTTTCAAAGATGAAGAATACTTATGATGAAGATACTGATTTTGCAGCAATTTGGTCAAATTTATAGCAAGGAGGTTCTCATCTAGATTATTCCATTAAAGACGGTTACCTTCTCATGAACAATCGCCTTTGTGTCATTCTTCCTGTTCGACAAAAGGTGCTTAAAGAAAGTCATGAATCCCCTTATGCAGGGCATAGAGGGAGGTCAACCACTCTAAGTGCAATTGAGCGCTACTTTTATTGGCCAACATTACGAAGAGATACACGTAACTTCATTGAGGCTTGTCTAGTATGCCAAAAATCCAAGTATGATAGGCAGAAGACTCCAGGATTGTTGCAACCTCTTCCAGTGCCCAAAGATCCATGGGAATCTATCACAATGGATTTCATCTCAGGTATTCCAAAAACACCTCAAGGTCATGATATGATTTGGATCATAATTGATCGATTCAGCAAGCAATCACATTTTATTCCATATCATAAAACATTGAAATCTGCACAAACTGCAAGACTTTTCATTCAACATATCTTCAAATTACATGGTATGCCTTCTGAGATCATTTCAGATAGAGACTCCAAATTCACAAGTAACTTTTGGTGTGCTTTATTTGAGAATCTGGGAACCACTTTAAAGTTCTCCTCAGCTTTTCATCCTCAAATTGACGACCAAACAGAGGTGATGAATCTAACTCTTTTGGATATGTTGAAAGCTTATGTTAGTGAACATAAGTCACAATGGGAGAAATATCTTCCATTATCGGAGTTTGCTTACAACAATACAGTGCACTCATCCACAGGGAAAGCTCCAAATGAAATAGTACAGGGTAAAGTGATTCCTCCTCCAATTATTCGCACTAAAGATAATATTTTTGTTGCTGATGAGTTTGTTTCAGATTTAAAAACAGCAATGGATCAAGTTCGAGCCACTATCAAAGTTGCCCAAGAGCAACAAAATATGCAAGCAGATAAACGAAGAAGACCTTTGGCTTTTGAAAAAGGTCAATATGTCTTGCTAAAGTTTGATAGAAGCAGGCTCAAACAAGGTTCCGATCAAAATTCATCTTTCCCAAAGCTCTCCAGTAGATACTTTGGACCCTTCAAAGTGATTGAGAAAATAAATGAAGTTTCTTATCGACTTGAGCTTCCTACTCATTGGAAAATACACAACGCTTTTCATGTAAGTTTGCTAAAACCTTACATAGGACCAGAACCAAAGGAACCCATTACTAAAGATTCCCCAAAAGTTGAAGAAACAGAGCAACTCTTGAAATCTGAACAAATTTTATTTCACAAGGATCGAACCACGAGAAGTGGCCTTGTGACACGAAAATTCTTACTAAAATTCAAGAATCTACCCATAACAGATGCACAATGGATAGATGAAAAATTCATGAAGGATTACCCATACATTCTTCAGCCATATCAAGAAGCTTTTCAGCTGAGGACAGCTGAATAAAAGCCAGAGGGCTGTCACAACTCTATAGAAACAGAATTTGTATCCTTTCTCATTAATTTGTCTATATAATAATTTATTAAATTTGTTTCCTTTGCACTAATTAGATATAAAGAAAAGTGCATTGGAGCTGGCCACTAATGAGTGATCACAGGTTATGGTGGACCCACGCGGTGGGTTAGAGAAAAGATAGTTCACACTTCCACCTATATGGCCCGATTGGGCGCCTATGACCAGAACTCACGCATATCAAGGTTAGACTCGCACACAGAAAGGATTGATGCCTTGAAGTGTGGGCTAGATCCGCCAGAACAGACAATTACAAGCAACAAGATGACATGATCATGAAATGCTTATACAATGTTCATGTGTGGGCTGAAAGCTTGAAATGCACATTTCTTTGCATAGGAAAGTCACATGAAGATTCTGATACCATTTTTGCGATGTACACGGAAAAAGCTTTCATGTGACACCCATATTGGGAGGGTCCCTAAATTTTAGGAGGTCCCTAAATTTTAGGAGCCTCGAATTAGCCTAAAAATGCTAGTCCTAAAAAATAGGTATATCATTCTAAAAATAGTAAATTTTGTACTCTGACTATGCTTACTAAATTTGGTTGTTTCTATTCTTGACAGTATTCAGCCCAAAAAGAAAGGCCATAGAGAAGAGACAAGTGTCAAGACACTTGTCACACAAGTTTCCAAGTGTCCCACCACTTGTCACATCTCATGGCATGTGGCTGGACACTTGTCTTGTGCTACTCCACTTTTCCCTTTTGTACTAGCTCTTCCCTCTCCTATAAATAAGAGCTCGTTTTTCTTCATTCAGCATCATTTTTCTTTGCTGTAAACTCATGTATAGCATCCACAGATAGCCAAAAACTGGCCCCATCCATCCCCATCATCATCTCCCACTTCTCCATTATCTAATTCCTCCATATTCCCTCTTCTATCATTGCTGTTTTACAGGACAGCAAGCCTATAAATTCATTACAGCACCTCCTTCTCGAGCTCTTTCTTCCATTTTAGCAACAAGAAGCAAGCCCTATCTATGTACTGCTGATCAACACTGAGAAAAGGCTGATTTCCCCTCTTTCTTCTCTCATACTGTACAAAAATTAGTTTTCTCATTGCATAATAGATAATTCGTGTGTGTTTGTACATCTTTGCATGATCTTGTGAGAGTGAAAATTACTTCTCCTCACTCTCAGGTTGATAGTAACTGAGCTCTTCCCTAAGGGACTTGGGTTGAGCAAAAATGCATTCCTTCGCGGGTTGGGGGGGTTTGCCCATCTTCAACCCTCAATCTTGTATCCATTACTTTTACATTTTCATGGCTGTAATTTTGTGAGTAATTTTCATTTTCAACTTTAAGTGTTCATTCTCTTTTATATTAAATCTCGAAAACAAGCGAATATCATAATTGTTAAGCATACTACGTTGTTCGGGGCGTTTACACTCTCCTTCCTTTTCGATTATCTCTTACCACCCCTTCTTCATCTTCGGCTCCTCCCCCTCCTCCTCCACTCTCTACACCGGCTTTCCTACCACCTTTGACGGATGCAACTACTTCTTCGCTGAGTACCTTCCACCCCTTCAGCCTCCCCTTTGGAGACTTCTAAGGATGCTCAACCATCAAAGGGGAAGCTTCCTTTAGATAAGAAAGATTTACCTTCCCTTAGTGAGGGGGAATCTCTTATCCAAACAAGCGCATTGCAAGTACTGGAGGCTACTCAATCTCCCTCGCACCAAGATGAGCCTATCGGATTTCTCTTTGGTACAAGCGGCTCATGCAAGATTCAAGTGTTTCTCACTTTCTGCTTCTCCTACAAGTCCACCTAGATCAGCTCACTTACAGGCCTAGCAAAATAGTTCACTACATGTGAACTATGCTCTTATGTCACAAATTCTCCATGACAAAAAGCGCAATACAGTTTAGGAGGTTCTTGAAAATTATGGATGATGCTAGAAAAACCATTTTGGGAGATTGCCACTTGTCAAAAATGCACGTGCAAGACTAAAAAACGTCTTTAGAGGCTAGAGAGAAGCATTTTAGTGTATTCAACCTGCAAGAGAGAGGAAGGAGATGCTACTAGTCTGATTTGCAACCATTGGAGAAGCTTCTGGAGAACCTTCTAAGGCAACCAAGGGCAAGAGAAAATCAATCAACAACAAATGACAAACAGTCCAACCAAGATTAAATGCACATCAGCCAGTTGCTGGTTGAACATCTTTCCAACCTAGATTAAATGCACATCGGCCAGTTGCTGGTTGAACATCTTTCCAACCTCTTCCTAATTATTGCAGCCCTCCTCGGATGAGACTCCACTATGTCATTCACTCAGTTCATCGCCAACCACCCTCACCATTTTGTCATCATCCTCCTACTGCCATCTCAAACCCTCACTAATGCTCCATGATGCGTGTAGTGGCTGACTGAGTGCAACCTTGTATCATTCAATTTTCTATCAGTTTTATTCCTACGATTCCACTATGCTCTTTTTGTCTTGATATTTTCTTACTTTGTGTTTTTGTTCTTTTCAGCTACGCACTCTCACAATATCATCATCATACTAAGGACCTTATCCATGTTGAGCAAGATGGGAGGTGAAGACTAATATACTCCATATCCTTTGATCCTAGCCTATCAAAAGGGGCTTGGACAACTCTTATGGGTACCAACCTACCCAACTTGATGGTCATTGGGGGAAGTGCAAGCAAAACACTGACGAGCTCCAACAAAGCGAAACCCACGGCATGGCTTTGACAAGACAATAGTGATTGATTAAGCTAGTAGAGTGAATCACTAAGTCAACAAGGTGAGTTGGTCTGAGAAGATAAGGAATCGGAATCTTGATGTTACAAAGTACAACTAGCTTGACATTATTTGTTTAGAGAAGGTCAAAGCAACGGGTGATGTTCTCTCAAAAACTCGTAGAAGCATTTCTATGGATTATACCAGACAATCTAGAGTTTCTACTAACATCAAGAGAAAACTATTGAGAAACCCTTCACCTGCAGTTTGTGTTTTTGTGTTTTGAGTTTAGGATTTGCAGCCCCAAAAAGGGGCGCCATCCTAGATTGACCGTGCCTATTTATAAGCCACTCTCTCATTCATTCCTCACGGCTGATTCATTCAGTCCGTCACCTCTTCTCTCCAACCTCTCCACTACCCTCACACCCCTTCAGCAGGACATTGCGGTTCGTGGTTCGTGGCTGTCTTCATCATCTTCCTTGCGCTACGGCACCCTTCTTCCCTTGTATCACATTCACTCCATGATTCAGATCTTCATCATTCCATTCATCACAATTTCTTCTCTCTTCTCTTCTCTTCTCCATGTTTGCTGAGTTCACTCCGTGTTCCTCCTCGTCAACTCTACTATCTCGCAGGTACGTCATCTTTTGACATGGTATCAAAGCTGGATCTGCTCAAACAACAGCAAAGATCCTCCGCTCCAGTGAAGGCAAAGACCGGTGGCGGGTTCGGCATCCACTTCTCTTCTTCTTCCGCTGCATCAAAATCTCGTTTTTGCAGGTTTCAGGTGTTTTCAGCTTGCTACCCACACCCCTTTCGCGGAGAACATCACAATCTTAGCTGTCCCTTGCTATCATCTACAGTCTGGCACCTGTTTTCAACCTTCCACCCGCAGTTTGCAACTATTTACAGCAAAGTGACTGTTGTTGATCACTCTCCATTCGAAAAAAACAATCTCGTTTTTGCAGATTTCAGGTATTTCAGCTTGCTGCCCACACCCTGAACGCGGAGGACACCGCGGTCCAAGCTGGCCATTGCTGTCTACAACAGTTTCCAGCCTACCACACACTATTTAGAGCTGACTTCAGCATGCTGGCTACTGCTGCTGGTTTTTCCTGCGTTCAGTCTTTCTCTCTCCTGCAGGTTGTCATGCCTACGTTTTTAGTCTTTCTCTCACCTGTTGCCTACGTTTTTAGTCTTTCTCTCTCCTATTGCTTGCATTTTTAGTCTTTCTCTCCTACAGGCTATCCTGCCTCCGTTTTTAGTCTCTCTCTCTCCTCACCTGCGTTTTTCTATTGGTCGCAACCTCTTACTGCTGGCTGCATCCTCCTCCCACTGGCAACTCACTTCCAGCCCTTCCACTACCCTCCCACCTCTTGAGGCAAACATTGCGGTTCGTGCTTCACACTGCTCTTACACCTCTTGAGGTGGACATTGCGGTTTGTGGTTCAAGGTGGCTGACCTCTTCCTTCTTCAACAAGGCACACTGGTATCCATAGCTTATTTACCAATAGATGACCAAACTACTGGGTGCTCCTATTGTGGCATCACTGAACACACCAACAATGCTTGCCAACTTCAACCTTTGCTCCCCACCCCCCCGAAGTATATGCATCTTCCACCAGGTACTCCTCGTGCCACCTCTCCTTTTTGGGCCACCGAGATCGTTCTGCATCGGCTATCAAAGTATTATGCTCAAGGCAATAAGACACATCCGATACGCACTAAGTCCTTTCAAGCACATGGAGGATCGATTGGCGCTACGACCTCCTGGAGATCGTTGCAATGTCAACGGCAGTCTTCTCCCACTTATTTTCAAGTACAGTGGCTTCCACGACCTACGGATTTGCACTTCGCTCCATCGAGAGACAGTGATTGTTTGATACCGTCTCCTCATCAGTCTCCTCCTTCGAGAGACAGTGGCTATTCGACTCCTTCCTCTTCTTCGGCTACCCAGTTTGCTCCACTAAGAGACAACGATTGTTGCCCACCTCTTGCTCATTCTGAGCCCCACCCTTCCCCACCCTCGACTACCTAGGTTCGAGAGGCTACCTTTGGGAGCTCTTCGGCACCCCAAATACCTTCTTCGACACGACCAGCGGCACTTCCTTCGTCATCAAAAATTTCGGAGTCCGTGATCCATGAGTTTTTGGATTCCCTATCTACTTCAGAGGGGGATTCAAAGGGGGATGTTATTTCTTTGCCCTCAAAGGGGGCATCTACTTCTTCTTCGACTTCAACGGGGGCCCCTCCACCTCCCACCTCAGAGGGGGAACCTACTCCACATGAAGTTCTTCACCCATCCTCTACTTTCTTAGGGTGGCTGTCTTCGACTAGTCATCTCTTCTATTGATATCTAGGATCTTCAGATACCACCTAGATCGGAACCAGGAAGGTTCCGCAGTGACTTGGTGATGAGACCTTCATATTCCTTCCAGCATGGATACACGGAGCTAGTGGCTTCTCTCCCGAGGTTGAGTTTCAGGTTCTCCAGTTCACTCTGTCTACTGTTCTTTACTGCATGTTCCCTTTCAGGTGGAAATCTTGGATCTTAGGGATCCTCTACATCTTCCTCCTCCTCTGCATTGCATGTTTTCATCATCTTTGTACTAGGACGCTTGGGCAAGTGAACAATTTCCCCACGAGAGACATTGTCCAAGTGGCACCTGTTGCATGAGCATTCTTCAATATGTAGCATTGCATCTCCACCTCACTCTTCTCTTGTTCCCCTTTTTGGGCCTAAGAGGGGGTGTTGAGAAACCCTTCACCCGCAATTTGCATTTTTGTGTTTCTGCGTTTTGCGTTTAGGGTTTGCAGCCCCAAAAAGGGGTGCCATCCTAGACTAACTGTGCCTATTTATAGGCCACTCATTCATTCCTCACGACTGATTCATTCAGTCCGTCACATCTTCTCTCCAACCTCTCCACTATCCTCACACCCCTTCAACAAGACATTGCGGTTCGTGGTTCGTAGCTGTCTTCATCATCTTCCTTGTGCTACGGCACCCTTGTTCCCTTGTATCACATTCACTCCATGATTCAGATCTTCATCATTCCATTCATCAGAGTTTCTTCTCTCTTCTCTTCTCTTCTCCATGTTTGCCGAGTTCACTCCGTGTTCTTCCCGCCAACCCCACTGTCTCGCTGGTACGTCATCTTTTGACAAAAACTATTATGGAATCCATTCAACTATACACATACATAAAGTAATAATTTCATAAACAAAGCTCACCCCACTATTGGCCCCCGCCCAAGGTGTGAACCTCACCCCACTATTGAGCCCCTGCCTAGCTGCTTGCCTGCCAAGTGCAGCCTATGCATGCTTCATGTCAATCCCCCACTTCATTTATTTATCCTCACAACTCTATCCCCCGGCCATCATACCTCAATGTACAGTAAAGCGCCCACCCCCCTAAAGAAAAAGGGTTTTAATATGCTTCCTGCCCCTTCCCCTCCACTTGCTTCGTGTCCCCACTTCCTTTATCTACCCACACGATTCCATCCACCTATCATGATCCATCATGCCTAAACCTAAACTTGCAACAAAAACCTCCCAAAGGGGCAAAATATCCTCTATCTACAATCACACTGTTGTGCTAAGAAATGCACTTAGCCACTTAAACAACCCCAAAACATGCTTATTTTAGGCTTATTTTAGCCAAAACCCTAAGATGGGGAGCGAATCGAGAGAGTTAAGTGGGAGATAATCTAGAACCCTAATTTTCAATAAATAGGCAGCCAACCCTTCACTCTTCTCTAATCTCGTTTTTGCAAATTTCAGGTGTTTCAGCTTGCTACCCACACCTCGTTCGCGGAGGAGATCTTAACTGAAGCTGTCCATTGTTGTCTCCATCAATTGGCGTCTGATTTCCAACCCTCTTCACACATTTCGAGTTGATTCCAGCCAGGCGACTGTTGTTCCTGTGCAGACCTACTACCATACAGTCTACCACGTCATCACAGTCCTGCTGCCTGCGTTTTTAGTCTTTCCCTCTCCTACAGGCTATCTTGCCTATGTTTTTAGTCTTTCCCTCTCTTGCAAGCTGTCTTGCCTACGTTTTTAGTCTTTCTCTCTCCTACAAGCTGTTCCCTATGTCTGGCCACACTCTTAGTTTTTCTCTCTCCTGCAAGCTATCTTGCCTGCGTTTTTAGTATTTCTCTCATCTACTGCCTACGTTTTTAGTCTTTCTCTCTCCTCACTGCTGTCTACATCAAATCCAACTTCTCACTGCTACGATTGCTAGTGTTCAACATTCGAAGGTTGCCTTGCTTCGATTCGGGATTCGTTCAAAGTACGACACACTCTCTAACTCATTACCCTTGCCCTAATCCTTGAGATACAGGAGTTCAAGGTTCAGTATACATTCCCTGCATAGTGTGTTTGCTGCATGAGCATCGTATTATTCAGTAGTTGTATCACTTCATTTATTTATTGTGTTCATTGTCTTTGAGTTACCCTAACCCTAACTGTGTTTTTTTATCAGTCTGTGCTTTGTCATATGATTTCCGTTTATGTTTCTGTGTTAGGGCTTTTCTTTACATGGTATCAAAGCTTGGTATTCTCTGAGAAACCTAGGCCTTTGATCTGAAAGCTCTATACAAGAAGCAAGAACTACAGTAGATTCAAATGACTTCGAACACAACACCGAATCAGTCTCCAAAACCAACTATGCCGAGAATCGAGCGAGAGTGGGCCGATCAGCTTGCTCCACAAAGTACTGACATGGTAGAAGACACTTCTGATTACATGGAAGAAAAGCTAGGCAAGATGAACTCTGAAGAATACAGATTGATCGTAGCTTATAGACGAAAGAAGATTGAGGAGCTCGATCAAAAGATTGCCCTTCAAGAAAAGCTTCTAAATGAAGTATGCATGAATTTCTCTCTGCAGATGTTGCACGTAAATCTGATGATGTTGCAGGGCCGTTGAGACCTCCATCAGGGATCGATCCCCCCTCTTGGAGAACAAAACCCGGAGTATGTTCCTTTCTTTCATCCTCTTCCGTCCACTCCAGTGCAAGATACTTTAGATTTGTCTTTTGTTCCTCCTTCTTTTACCTCTTCTGCTTTGCAATATTATGGTAGAGATCATGTGGAAGAAAAAGTCCAATATGTTGACTACAGAAAAGATCCTCTTGAGGACCAATTCCTATATGTTAACACACGTCGTGGGGATTACAAAAAAAAAACCGGATACCTCTTCTTCTACCCTTCCTTCTTTTCCGTTTACTTCACAAAACTAGAATGGATTCGTGTTCCTTTTTCTTCATTGTATCGTGCATCATCATCTTCACATTTTCATTTCCAATCATTAAATTATAAAAATAAACAAAATGAATCTGCATCTCATACACCTCATTTTCAAAACCCACCCATCCCACCACATTCATCCGCTGCTTCTCCACTTCCATTCACACCATTTACTTTTCCATTTCAGACACCTTATGTTGCACCGCACATCACACCGAGAGATTATAAAAACATAGGCACATCTTTTAAAACCTCATCCTTACCTCTGTCGAGTGGTATTCTACCTACTTCACACACACTTTCGCGATCACTGCAACCTGGGTATCCCCCCCAATCTCTCCCAAGTATGGATCAGTTGACTCCACAGTTTGCCTCCATGGCTTTACCTAGTGGACCTTCTGCTCATACTATTGTGCCCCAACCTCACTTTGAACAAGGCTTCTGTATCCCAGTGCCTCCACCTACACCGGCACCTTATGGAAACATTCATGTTCCAGTGCCTCTGCCTCAATCGGCACTCATTAGACACTCACAACCCACTTCTGCCTACCCATCTTTTCCCCCTTCTTCTTATCTGACACATCCACCTCCACCATCTTACCCTCCATAATCTTATTCTCCACATCCATCTTATCCTACCTACTCAACACCTCATGGTTCTAGCTCATCTTCTGCCAAGCATGCATTTAACGACAAGACTCGTTTTAACGGGTCAAACTTTACTACTTGGTCAAACTTGATGAGACATGTCATTGACTCCCGAAACCTATGGGATCTTGTGCAAGGGTTGGAATCCCAACCCGATTCCACATTTGTTCCATACGAGGTTGTCCGCTCATGGAAGGCTAGGAATGCCTCCGCTATTGTCGAGCTGATGCAGGGCTTATTGCTGAGTTTCATTCTCAGCTTCAACATTTTGACTTAAGGTCAGGGCGATAGGCACACTTCACTAACCGCTATGCGGCTCGAGATAGAACATGTCGTATTAATCTTAACCATGAGCTTCAGTTTTACAAAATCACTAACCGCGATGACTTGAAAGCCAAGTTGGCTGAGTATCAGTGTCTCCTCGCTAAATTCTCCACTACGGGGACTACAAAGTCTTCTGACGATCAAGTCACATTATTCCTAAACAAACTCCCCAAGAAATACTTCAATTTTGTGGAAGGCATAGTTTCAAAACCTATCATGCCTACATTCTATGAATTTGAGTATCAACTGTTGCGTTACGCACAGTTGTTCGATCAGTTTGACATGAATTCCTTAAATTCCTCTTCAAAGGGGGCTCTTATTGCTCATTCTCAGAAAGGGCAACAAGGAAAGGCAAACAAAACCAAACCTCCACTCAAAATCAAAATCAAACTCAAAAGAAAAATCAATCTGAGCACCACAAGGAACACCCCTATCCCTCAAACCTGGGTGGCAGAATGTACCTAAGAACAATAGGTATTGTCAGCATTGTCAAAAGGCTGGCCATTTTGACGATGAGTGTCGATCAAAGGCAAGAGGCACATCACCAAAACCTAAGTCTCAAACCCTCGCCCCTCAATCGGGCAACCCCTAGCAAGGGAGGTAGGATAATGGCAAGGGACAATTTAAAGGTCAAACTCATACTGCCACCGCTCAACCATCTCAGTCAACAACGTTCTCAACTCCAAAGGGCTTGTCTGACTGGTCTGCATAAGCCCACATGGTCTCCATAAAGACATCATATGCGAGTCTCGTCCACATCTGTGAGTTGCCTCCTCCTGATGAGATTACCGCAAAGGCCCACTCATCACAGCCGAGCACTTCAGCTCTTGTTTGGATTGTGGACTATGGAGCTACACATCATACGACTCCTATAGCGGACATTTTCTGTTCTCGAGACCCTGCAACCGGACAAGTCCGCGTAGAAAACAACTCCTCGGTCAAGATTCAGACTCAAGGTTGCATCAGTTTTGCCACTGACAAGGATCCGAATCTGGCTACGTGGACAATGTATATCATGTCCCTCAACTTGGGGTGAACTTGTTATCTGTTCAGTAGCTTTGCCGATTGGAGTGAGCGGTTTTCTTTACAGCGACCACAATCGAGAAGCTTGACTCTCTAACTAGTTTAGTGATTACTCGGGGTGAGGCACAACCTAATGGCCTATACCGCATGACACACTTTCTGCCCAAGCTGACAGTCGAGGGCTCCTGTTCCATAGCTTCCAAGCCTTAGCCACATCTCGAGAGCCTACAAACAATGAGCATCTTTGGCATTTTCGCTTAGGGCATCTTGGTTATGACTCTCTTTATGAGTTGTCCCGCCATGAGCTAGTTAAGGGCCTTCCACGCCTGAAGCTAGCTCGAGATGTCTATAAAGCTTGTCAACTCGGAAAGCAACACCATACCCCATTTCCTCAACAATCCTCACATAGAGCCGAGACGCCTCTTAGATTAATTCATGTTGATCTTTGTGGGCTGTCATCCAGTGCTGCCTTGAATGGCGCACTGTACTTCTTTTTTATAGTGGATGTTCATTCTAGATACATGTGGGTATATATCCTCCAACATAAGTCAGATGCTTTTACATATTTTTCTGCTTGGGTGTTGCTGGTTTATAACAGACTGGTCGTCATGTCGGTTACATAAGAAATGATAACGGTGGTGAATTCATCTCCCACGAGTTTTGCGAGTTTCTACAGAAGTATGGCATCTCTCGCCAGCTCACCACTACTAACTTTCCCTCTCAAAATGGAGTCGTAGAGCGTAGGAACCGGACAGTCATGGAAATGGCACATGCATATACCTATCGCTCTGTTTTTTGATTAATTCACATTAGGCCAAATTTAGCTTACTCAATTAATATTTCACAGCAGGATGTCACATTGGATTGCATGTCTTCGTGTGTTGCATTATTTGCGGTGTACTTATTCTTATGGCCTAACATATGGTTTTGGTTTATGTTTGCAAGGGTACACTTATTCTTATTTGGCAGGAGATCCTGACACCCGGCATTCCCATGGCGGCTACCTCTTTACCTGAGCACAGCTCCCATTTCTTGATCCAACCGTAAGTAAGAGACGGTGGCGGCTTCCTCGTCCGAGGTTGAATACCGGGCTCTCTTCGATGGCACCATCGAGGCCATATATCTTAAGAGTTTACTAGCGACACTTCATTTTCCTTCTATCTTTCCCACAATTGTCTACTGCGACAACCAGAGTGTCATTGCTCTTGCGAGCAATCCGATCATCACACCACAGACCCGACATGTAGAAGTTCACTTTCACTTTTCCTGAGAGCAAGTTGAGCTAAGCACTATTCACCTAGAGTTTGAACCTTCATCAAATAATTTTACAAACATTTTGACCAAAGCGGTCAACAGGCCGGTTCTTCAGTACCCGCTTTCCAAGATCGGCTTGGGTACACCCTCCCCTACTTCTTCAGCTTGACGGGGAGAGGGTGCTTCCCTCTTGCTTTCCCTTCCAGTTTGAGAGGGGGCGACTTCTACTCTTGATCGTGACAGTGATGATACTTACAGTTTTTAGACATCACATTCATTTATTCTTTTGTATTGTATTATGGACATTTGTAACTTCATCCGCACTGTCAAGATGACCTAATTGTAAAAGGACACTTGGACAAGTGAACAATTCCACTACGAGGGCACTGTCCAACTGGCACCGTTGCATACCATAAGCATATTCCATGAGCATGACATCTTGCATCTCCCTTTGCATTACCCCATGCATTGGCATTCTGTTAATGTAAACATGCATCGGTATCCCTTTTCGGTCTTTTTTCCCTACCCTTGCTTGCTTGCTTGCTTTGCTTGTCTTGCTAAGCCCACCATCATCTTTTTTGTCTCTCCCCATATTTACCACATGATTGGCACACACACGCACACATTTATCATCCTTAGGCACTTATCCTAGTCAGTGTGAGGGATTGGCTTGCTAGTTTTGTGAATGACTTGGGTTTAAAACTCTCTTTATCTTTTCCTATCTATCACTTAATCGGTCGCTGCCCCTATATTACATATGTATTTTCAAAATACTTTTCAAACAACCACAAAAAATAACAAAACAAAACAAACCAATCCATTGTTGTTTACATCTCCCTTTGTAGAACTTGGTAAGCCCTTGGGCAGCCGTCGTACACTCTTGGTTCGATGCTCTAGCCTCTCTGGGGTGATCACTTGGACTCCCTTGGTAAGATAATCATCGCCTCTGTAGTCTTGGTAGGCCACTAGGCAGCCGATGTGCACCATTTGTCCGACGCTCTAGCTGCTTTGGAGTGGGATGTCTTGAGGTAAATTAAAATTTAGGCTCGCCTGCTTTTCTAGCCCTATTTTAAGCTTGAGAGGGAGTATTGTGCTAAAAATGCACTTAGCCACTTAAACAGTCCCAAAACATGCTTATTTTAGCCAAAACCCTAAAATGAGACGCAGATCGAGAGAGTTAAGTGGGAGAGGATCTAGAACCCTAATTTTCTATAAATAGGCAACCATCCCTCCACTCTTTTCTAATCTCGTTTTTGCAGATTTCAAGTGTTTCAGATTAGTGCCCACACCTCGTTCGCGAAATTCGCGACATCTCAATCGAAGCTGTCCATTGCTATCTCCATCAATTGGCGCTTAATTTCCAACCCTCTTCACGCAGTTTGAAGCTGATTCCAGCCACATGACTGTTGTTCCTGTGCAGACCTGTCGTACAGCCTGCCACATCATCACAGTCCTACTGCTTGCGTTTTTAGTCTTTTTCTCTCCTACAAGCTATCCTGCCTACTTTTTTACTCTCTCTCTCTCTCTCTCTCTCTCTCTCTCTCTCTCTCTCTCTCTCTCTCTTAAGATATCCTACCTACGTTTTGTATTTCTCTCTCTTGCAAGCTATCCTACTTGCGTTTTTAGTCTTTCTCTCATCTGCTACCTACGTTTTTAGTCTTTCTCTCTCCTCACTGTTATCTGCATCAAATCCAGCTTCTCACTGCTGCGATTACTGGCGTTCGACATTCGAAGGCTAACTTCCTACGATTCAGGATCCGTTCGGAGTACGACACACTCTCCAACTCATTACCCCTGCCCTAATCCTTGAGATACAGGAGTTCGAGGTTCAGTATTCATTCACTGCATAATGTGTTTGCAGCATAAGCATCATATTATTCAGTAATTATATTAGTTCATTTATTTACCGTGTTCATTGTCTCTGAGTTACCCTAACCATAGTTGTCAAGTACGAAAAGTACGATATAATACAATACAATAAAATACGGTACTAAATGGTACCTTAAGATTTTTTAAGATACAGTACGATATTAGTACGAAAAGAGAATTAACTTCATTATTTTGAACTATAGATGATAGAACAGATGTTTAAAGTCTAAATAGCAATGCTATTGGAGTATATAAGATCAATACTTGAGAGTAACACGCCAAAATCTCTATGGCATATGTTGCATGCGCAATATGCACTACAACTTACAAGTACATACATAGAAGTGGATACATTATACATGAATGATCATACAAATAAGAGGCATGTATGCCTGAGAGAGAAGGTTGAGAGAGAGGGAGAGGCGAGAGAGAGAGAGAGAGAGAGAGAGATGAAATGATATGAGATGCTTTATTAACATCTACAAGAGGCCAAAATGACTTGTGAGACCAACAGTTACCAAACAAACCACCAAAGGTTTTGGTAAAAGATTTGTGAATTTTGTTACGGTTTTGTTTGGCATTGCTAAGGCTAAAGTAGCTACCAATGGTACATTCACTAATTCGTGTACTCTCAGAAGGTACATTAGACCAAGCTATCCTCTGGCCTAGTTTTATTAGCAATGTATACTAATGCTTTGGGTTGGGTGATGCAAAATGAGTTGTGAACAAAGGTAAAATCGATAGGATTAAGCTACTTGATGATTCTCAAATGCTACTGAATTTATTTATTGATGACACTAACATATTGTGAAAAATGATGGAACATCAATTAGAAACGTTTGAAATTGCTTGAATACCTTATGTATAGCCTTTGGCTCTAGGATAAATCATAACAAAACATGTATGAGGAGTCTAATCAAGCTTCCATCCCCTTTCTTGGTTGATCGATCAAGGCTACAAAATCACCACCACCACCACAACAACAACAGTCAACAACCCAAACCACCACCAACAACAACAACCACATCACCCAAAAAAAAAAATTCTTGTTTTTTTGTACGAATTCATACGGTTCAATACAGTAACGAACCGTATAGTACGAACCAATTCGTACTACATACAAGTGCAACTATGACTCTAACCCTAACTGTGTTCTTTTATCAGTTTGTGCTTTGTCGTACGATTTCCGTTTATGTTTCTGTGTTAGGGCATTTCTTTACACACACCACATCCTCCATCTTGTTAGACCTTCCTCTTCCTTACGATTAGTCTGCCTTCCTTTTTACTATACTCATCAATCTTCTTCTTCTTGTTCATTAACACAGCTTGAAACCAACCTTCGTCCTCAGATAGAGTAGTACCAACCTGATTTAACAATAATTACAGCAAGCATAAAATTCACATAAACTGAAAATGCAAATGTTGCCACTTTAATCTTGGAATAGAACAACCTATTGGCCCCAAAATTGACACCCCTTGCAGTACTTCTTTAACTTTTAATGCAAATGGATGAAGTACAATTGAGATCCTCTGACCTTCTCCACTAATCCATCTGCCTCTTGCTGCTGTCAAAATTAACCAGCAAGCCTCCAAACCAATTTGCCCCTTGATTTGCATGGGAATTGGCCTCTTGTCTGCTCCTAAAAGACAAATTCAACCCCAAATCTGATATTGGCTAGATGGCCTCTTGAATCTCCCTAAAATTCCTCAATTTCAGCTACTAGAATTCGAGTCCTAAGCTCTCAATTCTGAGCATGCGTCCCAAGACAACTGTCAAAACCTTGATTTATGCTATAAATTAGGGCTTACAATAGAGTGACTGAAATCTCTTTTTCTAATGGCTCAAACTGCTAAAAAATGCTGAGATAGCTTGAGAGATGGTTGGAGGGATGAGGGAGAATGATGTAGAGAAAGAAATTTCAGAGTTTCATTGCGAGAAATGTTGAAAAACTGCTGTTGCCTTGCTCAAATAGCCATGGAAGCTATCACTTATAACTTAGGACTACTAGAAATATTACTACCCCATCCTATATGTTGTCATCTGCACAAAAAGGGCCTTGGGTTACTGTCATCTGCTCCTGGAGGGCTCCAAGTAGGACTAGTCCCTAGTGGCTGCAAATCACATCAACAATCTCTCCTTGCTCTCTAAAAGTCGTCTCATCTCTCACAATGGCTGGAATAGACTTCCACTAGCCCCTAAAAACGTTTTTCCCACTTGCATGGGCAAGTTTTACCAAGTAGCAATCTTCTAGTCTCATTTTCCAGCATTATCCAACTTATTAAATTAATTTTCAAAATATCAATTCTGAAAATTAATTTAACAATTATTCTACGACTCAAAAAATTTAACCCCACCGACCAACAATTAAATTAGCTGGGTCGGTTTGTCTTCCAAGTGTCCCTAAGCAATTATTGACCCTTAAGCTAGGGTTAATTAATTAATTAATGCCTAATCTCTAATGTCAACACTGACATTAGTAGCCAATACATTGGTCTAGTCTCAAATCTAACACTGGATACCACCTAATACATGTCAAGCATAACTGATTACAACTTTTGCCTTTTGGCACTCACTACATCCTCGAGGTCCTTAGCCTATTACCATGAGATTACTGCCATGTGCATCACAAGTGCTAAACAACCTTGCACATTTGATTAATACCTTAATCAAATGCTATCACCAAGATTAGAGCATCTCAAAATTTCACATCTCCATGACACAACCTACCATGGCAATCCCTTCTCAACCTCCTATCTTTACTCTCGGCTTGCCCCACCACTCCCTCCCTTCTAGCAATCTCCACACAGAACCCCCCCCCCCAACTGTAAGGACAAGTTACTAGCATAAGATTGCTTCTCGGCACATGCAATAGAATACACTAATCAGCAATTGGTGCAACCCAAGGGTGCATCCAAGTCAAACCTTCTTGGATGTGGTTCTAAGGAAGTAACATCTTTAGTCAATTTGGACATCTAAGAAGGAAAGCAAGAGATAGCAGTCTTCAAACAAGTTTGTTGGGCAACCCTTTTCCCACACTCAACTTTGAAATTGGATTCACTCCAATTTGTACATCAAGTCCTCGCATATTGTTTAGATTGCTCCTCGGCACATACAATGGAGTACACTGATCAACAGTTGGTGCAACCCAAGGGTGCACCCAAGTCAAACCTCCCTGGATGTGGTTCTAACGAAGCAGCATCTTTAGTCAATTTGGGCATCTGAGAAGGAAAGCAAGAGATAGCAATCTTCAAACAAGTTTGTTGGGCAACCCTTTTCCCACACTCAACTTTGAAATTGGGTTCACTCCAATTTGTGCATCAGGTCCTCACATATTGTTTAGGCCACTCTGATGGATATTTTTGTGATTCGAGCCACCTCAATAAAGGATGCACAAGAACTACTCAAGCGTCCCAACTTTTCAACTCATTTCCTTAATACACTGATCATTACCCTCTTCCAAAGTGTTCTGCTACTTAATGGAGAGTTTTGATCACCTGTTTGGGAATGTTCTAACAGCTAAGAAGTAGCAAATGAAGAATGTGATTTTACCATCAAGTCATAGTCACTTTGGCAATCCAATTAGTATCTGGGTGCCACTTGTTTGGACACTAGGCTACAAATTGCATGCACTTTGGTTATAAAAGCCTGTTCAACAAGCAAAGACTCACCTTGCAATACAAATGATTATAGATTCGTAAGAGTTTAGCATCACACTAGCAAGGATCCAACATCATGGAGAGATTGAGAACTTAGATGAGTTTTGGTACGGGAGCAAATTTCGGCACATTAAAAAAAAAAGTTAGAGGTAAACTTTTCAAATGCTACTCGGTGAAGTTTCAAAATTATTCATACATGGATCCAAAATGAATGAAAGAGGGTAACTTGGCAAATCATTCTCGATTGGTGCAGCTTTACCTCCATGCATTTTAGTTAAAGCTAACACAAGATCTGACTCCTCATTCAAGTTGAGTAGAGCCAGCAATCCAAAGTATTATGCAATATTCAAGGGGGATGACAATTCCACTTTTCTATGATGGACAACTCAAGTATATAGCAAGTTTCAAATGCTTGCATCCAAGGTACTATTTGCTGATAGTATTTCTCCCATTCGAATCACTATTCAATGTACTAGTCATTTAGTTTGATATGCACATATGTTTGTCAACACCCAAACTCTAAACTATACATTTGCATCAGTCTGTATGCACATATTTTATCTACACCCAAGCTCTAAACTATACATTTGCATCAATTATATATGATTTGCAGCTGATATATGCTTTACATGAGTACCATGAGATACATCTTTGCTATAAGGCACTTTTCATGCTCAATTTTTGCATTACTTTGCCTTGTTAGTCAAAACATTTTGCTATTTGGCATATGGATGTATATTCCTTATGGTTTTGACAACAATTATGGTTCTTGTGTGTGAATTATAACTTAATGTTGCTGGCTGGAAATTTCAGCATGTGATGGGCATCAATTGGGTTAAGCAATAGGGGTACATGCGGGCATCAATTAGGCTAAGCAAAAGAAGCACATGTTATTTGACTATAGTATTGCATGCTTTGCGAATGGTTACACATGCTTCTATCACACTACAATGCATTTGAGGGCAATTGCAAGGATTTAAGAGAGAGATCTATCATGATGATGCAAAATTTCAACTTATTTCTTTGAAATACCTAAGTTGTGTACATGTGAATTGCACGTGTGAAGAATAAGTTAAATTATAGGAATTTCAACCCTAGTTGCAATGGTGCACATTGGCAGAAGTTGTAAAGGGCAAATACAAGTGGGTGCCTAGTGACAAATCTTGGCTCTAGGCATTAAATGTGACCTTAGAAATGACTTTTCAAGTCATCGGAGTTTGAGAATTAAAACATTTCATGCCAACGACTCAGATTAGTAAAAGTTTGAAAGCTTTCAAGTCTTTGCAAGGACTTAGGATTTCAAATTGTGAATGGGTTGGGCAAGGCCAAGCAATCTTGATTTTTCCACAATTATTAATTGATTGCCCAAAATTCATTTGTAGAGGCTAAGTTAGGCATGGACACAATTCCCACTTAGCACACTATTACATGAAATCATCCAACTATTGTCGTAGGTTTTGTGGCAGCAAAGGAGGGATATTCTACTACTGGTAACAACAATTGTGAGCCATCCAAAGGCAAGCAACTACAACTTGGCATTAGGCAACAACCTTCTCAACCTCTAAGACTATAAGTGATCTGATTTGTTGTTGTTCCTAGCATCAATAGACAGCTCAATTTGAAGTTTCTCCTACAGATGTTCTCTCTCTCTCTCTCTCTCTCTCTCTCTCTCTCTCTCTCTCTCTCTCTCTCTCTCGCGTGCACCAATTGATGCTAGACACTTGAATCTTAGCCATTTAGAAGTGAATGTGCTGATTCGAAGGTAATTAGAGTAAAATTTGGGGTTTCTTAGATGACTTGGGAAGCATGTCACCAAATCTCAACCATGCATGAACAAGGTTTGCTGGTAAGTTAAAGATTCACAACAAATCTACAAAGAACTACTCATCCATAGCAAGAGTGACTTGCTTGCAAGTGAAGAGGGCCCAATTTGTTCCCTAGAGGACTTCAAATCAAGGGGCAAATTTGAGGATTTTGTTGCTAGTCATTGTAGACAACCACTTGTTCCAAATTTTGTGAGAGAATTAGCTCGATCAATAGACAAAGTGGAGACTCAATGGTATATTTCTTGAGTTTTTGGCAAGGCCTTCTATCTTTCCAAGGATTGGAACCTATTCTCAATTATTGTTGGTCGTGATGGCAGCAAGTAGCTCAACTCAGCTTGAGAGTATGCAAACAATAGAGTCCTACTCGACACTTGATTAATTGGGAAGTGTATAACACAAAGTATAATGTACAACCCTTATACTTTAGGGTTGTATAAGTGGCATAAGGTGCATTCACACACAGAAGTGTCTAATGTGCGGTAAGTGACCAAACTGTGTAACATAAATACACAATTGAAGATTAATGTGACGGGAAAAAAACTTCTCTTATGGAAAGTAAAAAGTATCCCAATGTCTCACCTGCAGACCACCAACACTTCTGTGTGAGCGTAGACGTGAGTAAAACCCAATAAAACCCCCTTGGAGTGAAAAGTGATCAACATACAAGGATCACCCACCAAAGGAGATCAAATTTAAAGCATTGCAAAATGCTTTAAATTTGTCACGAGGAGAAGCTTTGGTAAAGATGTTTGCCACATTGTTGTTGGTAGAACAGTAGACAAGGCTAATATCTCCTAAATATAGCCTCTTTCTAACAAAGTGATAATATATCTCGATGTGTTTCATGCAGGCGTGAAACACTGGGTTCTGTGCCCCTACACTCTAACTGTCCGTAAACAAAGAAGTAGGCTCCATGACAAATACATCAAGATCAACCAACAAACGTCTCAACCATACACATTCAATTGCGGTAGTGAAAGCTGTCTTGTAGTCAACTTCATGAGACAATGTGGCAACACTCGATTGTTTTTTACTAAGCCAAGAAATGTAAGAAGAGCCAAGAAAGAAACAATTTTCAGTTGTAGAGTTACAAGAATCAAAATCTCTAGCCCAATCGGAAAACACGCTTCACAACTTCCCAATGTGACATGCGTGGACTATGCATATATCTACTCAAGGTCGAAACTGCAAACTGAATATCTCGCCTTGTGTTGCATAAATAAACAAGACATCCAACTGCCAGAGCATATACATGAATGTCAAACATGTCACTATCATCATGCAAAGATAGCTTAAGTCCAATCTCCATCGGTGTACTTGCTGGCTTGCAATCCTAGAAGCCAAATATCTTAAGGAGTTTACCAATATATCTGGATTGTGACAATCCAATGCCTGTAATATCATGAATAAATTGAATGCAGTAATTGTTTCTTAAATACTGAAATTTGACCAACATGTGTCCTTGTGAGCAGAAGATCATCTACATAAAGACAAAAGACCAGCAAGGATCTCCCCTCTTCACATACGTAAAGAGTAGACTCTGATGGGCTGTTAATGCACCCTTAGCTGGATAAGAAGGTATCAATTTTGGCATACCAAGCTTGTGGAGCTTGCTTCAAACCATACAAAGCCTTTTTCACCTTGCGTACCAAGTGTTCGGATCCTTCAACTGCGAAACCCATGGGCTGCTGAACATACACTTCTTCCTGAAGTTCCCAAGTAAAAATGCAGTTTTAATGTCACGCTAGGGCACAATCCAACCATAATTGACAACCAATGCAACCATACACCCGATAGCGGTCATATGGGATATAGGAGCAAATGTCTCCTCATAATCAATGCCTTTCTTTTGCGCATAATCTTTTGCCACAAGCCTAGCCTTGTACTTATCAATGGATTCATCTGCTTTTCATTTCAATTTATAGACCCATCTAGTACCAATGGCTTTCTTTCCAACAAGCAATGTAAATCCGATGTTTGATTCTTCATGATAGAATCATATTCAGCTTGCTTTGTTGCCATCCAATGCACACACACTCTATTGTGCATCCTCAAAAGAATCAAGCTCATCATCATCAAGTGTGTTCGTTGCCAAACTCCATATCATTAGCATGATCATGCAGACGTATTTGTCTTCGAGTACGACCAATAAGAGGAGCATCCAAATGATTGTCTTGTAGAGTCTGCAAGTACCATCTAGATATTTGTCTAGCCTCCTAATTATGTACATGCTCTTGATGAACCTCAAGTTCAGCATATATTGCTGAATATTCAGATCAGCCATAGGCTGAATTTCTGCATTATTTAATGGACCAACTGGCTAAACATTTTGTTCATTTACTAAAGCTCCACTTGTATCATCAAAAGAAATAGGCAGCAGCCCTTCAAACACATCGTTTCCAGCCTGATATGTGTCATAACCAGCAAGAGATAATTCTGATTATCATCAAAAATCACATCTCTACTGATGAAAACTTTCTTAGAAACAAGATCGCACAATCTATACCCTTTGCTTTCACTATTATATCCCACAAATATGCACTTGATAGCCTTACTGTCCAACTTTTTTCCCAATAACTTTGGGAACATGAGCATATGCAAGATATCCAAAAGTACGAAAGTGACCAATCGAAAGTTTACAGCTGTTCCAAGCCTCGAAAGGCGCATTATATTTTTCAATGCCTTAGTAGGACACCTATTCAAAATGTGACAAGCACACATAACTACTTTCATTCAAAATCCATGTGGCAATTTTTTAGCTTTCAACATACATGTGGCCATCTCCATGAGTAATTCTTCCTTTCTACAACCCCATTTTGTTGTGGAGTATATGCAGTAGTATATTGATGTGCAATGTCTTTTTACTTCAAAAAATTATTCACCAAGAAAGACATATATTTCTCCCATCAATCTGAACGGAGAGTCTTAATCTGACAGCCAGATTGATTTGCCACAAGTGCAGCAAAAGCCACAAACGCATTATACACTTCTGACTTCTTCACCAATGAGTAAACACAACAAAAACCTATAAAGTCATCAATGAAGGTGACGAAGTAATAACATCCACCCAATGACTTTATCTACATGGGTCCACGTATATCTAAATGCACAATCTGCAACTTGGCCGTAGCTTTAAAAGCAACATCACGAGGAAAAGAAAACCGATGTATTTTTCCTAAAATGCATCCCTCACAAATGTGCTCAAGAAATCTCTCCAAGAGATGTAAGCCTTCCAACATCTAAGTACGTTGCATAAGCATCAAACTGCTAATGACAGGAGTAATAGTACATGCCAAATAAACTAACCAATTAACCGAATGAGCATCTAACTCATAAAGTCCATGACATAATTTACCAATGAGTACCAAAGTCAAGGATTCATTATCCTTAACCATGCATTTATCATCATCAAACTTGACTTGCATTCCACATTTTGCTAAAGAAAAAATGGATAGCAAATTATTTTTTACCCCTAGCACATATAAAGCATCCTGCAAATGGAGAGTAAAGCCATCAATGGCTTTCAAGACAATCTTTCCAACACCTCTAACACCTAGCTTTTTACAATAATGACACTTGCCTTTCTTGGCTTGTATACCCTCTGCTTCTTGTTCTATGAAGTTCCTGAACTTTCAGAACTCTCCGGAGCATTCCTAGAGTGATTGCCCTTGCCCTTCTATCTTGCCATAAAAGCCTATTTAGAAATTACAACACCCATCCCACTATTCTTCCTTGCTTGCTCTTCTTCCAACAATAAGCTAACCAACTGAAGAAAAGTAAGTGGTTATGTAGAAATTCACATTGTAAGATTCAATGCCGTATGAAATGCCAAATAAAAAGGTGGCTGAAACCAACCTTTCTTCCATGGATGGGTGGTAAATCCCTAAATACAACTTAATTACAGCAGCAAACAATTAATGCAAATCTAAAAATACAAATTTACCTACTGATCTTGGACAATGCACACCCAATTAGCCCCAAAATTAGTACTCCTTTCAATATTTCTTTAGCTTTATTGAAGAAAAAGTTGACATACAATGGGATTCTCCTGATGCCCTTCGCAATCCAAACTCCACTTGCTGTCCAAAGTGACCCACAAGTCTTCAATCTAATTTGCCCCTTGATTCGGGTACTTGATTAGCCTTCACCCACTTCATAGACGATGGAAATGCCCCAGATTTAATGGCTGGCTAGTCCACCTGAATTTAGCTGAAATTCACCTCTAGCCATGAAAAATCCAAGTCTTGGAGCTTCCAATTTTCTTGCACGCTTTCCGAGGCTGCTACTAAACCCTAATTTCTGCTGTAAATTAGGAATTACAACATAGAAATTTACAATTTCTCAACTTCCAAGGGTCCAAATGCTGAGATATTCAAAGCAAGGCTATAAAATGGCTGGGAGATGAGAGAGAAAGCTGTAGAGGGAGAAAATTCAAAGTTTCTTC